>NC_083719.1:5617803-5920833 GCF_028564815.1 Eubalaena glacialis | reverse complement strand
ACATACATACATACATATTATATATATATGCTTTATTTGACTTTTGTTATTCTTCAGAGATAAAAGATTGTAACTGGGGAAAAAAAAAGACTGTTATCTTAATTAACATAAAAAATGGCATTCCTAAATAAATGACTACTTACATATAAAAGTACATTAATAAAGAACAGACATTCCTTGATTTAGGAATGACACTGAGTTAGCTGTCTGATGTTTAACAAATTACCTTAAAACTTTTAGCAACTTAAACAACAAACATTATCCCAGTTTCTGTGAATCAGGAATTCAAGCTGGATGGGTAGTTCTGGCCCTTAGGTCTGTCATGAGATTGTAGGTCAAGATATCAGTCAGGGATCCAGTCAGCTCAAGGGTCAACTGGGGCTCAAGGATTCTCTTCCAAAACACTCCCGTGGGTGTGGGCAAACTCCTCCAGGGCTGTGGACAGAGCCCTCAGCCCTTCACCATGTTGGCTTCTCCACAAGGCTGCTCCTTCACCATGTTGGCTTCTCCACAAGGCTGCTCCGTCAACATGGTAGCTGGCTTCCTCCAGCATGGGTGATCTGAGAGCCAAAGGAAGCCATGTGCTACTTGTAATCTGATTTCAGGAGTAATATCCCATCACTCCTGCCATATTCTCTTGATTTGCAGTGGATTAGTACGATGTTCCCTTACTGGATGGGATTATCAGGAGTAGGGACCCTTGGGAGCCATCAGAGAGGCTGCCTACCACAGTCTCCTTCATATAGACACAGCTTCCTTGTGAAGTGAGGATCAGAGTCCTCTTTTGCTTTCCTGATACAATTCCATAACGTGGGACCCTTTTCTCAGTTGAATCAGCACTCCTTCTGAAGGCCAACATCCCACACTCAACTCTTCCAATGAACCCCCTGAATCATCCTGCCACTGGCCTTCCAGTTTCCACTCCAAGCTCCACCTCGTACTGTGCCTTTCTGAGCTCCTTATTTTGACCTTAAATTTCTCTTGGTAGGGTGGGCCTGGTACTACCTACCTCTCAGGATTGCTGTGGAAATGAAATGAAGAAGCACATAGAAAGTTCCCTGGACATGGTAGAATATTTTCAATGAAAGTTTTCATATGCTCATCAACTTCTATAAGAGGGCAGTTGTTAACAGTGCTTCACATGTAGGGCTCTGTATTTGTGTTAAATGATGACTAAGAATAGTTTATTAGTGTCGTCTGGGTTTTAACCAGCAGTGAAATTTGAGTTACTTTGGGAAAATATTTTGAGTTCCAAAATGTCTGACTTGGAATGAGCTTTTGAATGATATATATATATTTTTAATTGGAGTATAGTTGCTTTACAATGTTGTGTTAGTTTCTGCTGTGCCGCAAAGTGAATGTTATACATGTATATATATACCCCCTCATTTTGGATTTCCTTCCCATTTAAGTCACCACAGAGCACTGAGTGGTGATCCTTGTGCTATACAGTAGGTTCTTAGTTATCTGTTTTATACATAGTAGTGTATATATGTCAAACCCGATCTCCCAGTTCATCCCATCCCCCCTTCCCCCATTGGTGTACATACGTTGGTTCTCTATGTCTGTGTCCCTATTTCTGCTTGATAGCTTATTTTAATTTGAGCATAGTCTGTGAGAGTGAGATTTGCTTCCTTATACTTACTAATGACTTTAACTAGAATTCTTGGTAGAACCACCCTCTTAGTCAGAGTGCAGAAAAGATTCCTGGAATAGGAAACAAGAATTCTGGAACCAGGCCTCATACCAATTGTTGGGGCCATTCTGGACAGGTGGCTTGATTTCGACTGGCCTCACTTCCCTAAATTTACATTGAATGAGGCATGTGGATGAGGTAATTTCCGAGGCCACATCTGATAAAATTCTATGTTATTCATCTTGTTTTAAACACTAATGTCATGGGGAAAACCATCCAAGAAAGCAAAAAAAAAGATTTTCTAAAATACACCCATAACTTTTTATATCATTTAGAAAGGATTGCTAGTTTATTTGCTGAGGCAGGTATATAAAAATGTATTGAGTGGTATGATTTTTGACACTCCCTGAAAATCCGAATCGAAAGTTGTAGAAAGTCTTTCTTTAGTAGAAATCAGTAACTGTGGAACAATGCTAGTGACCAACTTACTTTGAAAACAGGTAAGTAAAGGAGAAGAAACAAACATTTATTTGCTTTTTCCTAAATGAACTGTACCACTGGCTAACCAAACAGTGAATGAAGAGAAGTTTTTTTTTTTCTCATTCATTTTTGTTTTAGTTATACATATACATATATCTATTCTTTTTCAGATTCTTTCACCATATAGGTTATTACAGAGTATTGAGTAGAGTTCTCTATGCTATATAGTAGGTCCTTGTTGATTATTTATTTTATATATAGTAGTGTGTACATGTTAATCCCAACTTCCTAATTTATCCCTCCCCCCAGCCACGTTTCCTCTTTGGTAACCATAAGTTTGTTTTCTAAGTCTGTGAGTCTGTTTCTGTTTTGTAAATAAGTTGATTTGTATCAGTTTTTTAAGATTCCACATATAAGTAATATCATATGATATTTGTCTTTCTCTGTCTGACTTACTTCACTTAGTATGATAATCTCTAGATCCATCCATGTTGCTGCAAATGGCATTACTTCATTCTTTTTATGGCTGAGTAATATTCTATTGTATATATATACCACATCTTCTTTATCCATTCCTCTGTTGATGGACATTTAGGTTGCTTCCAAGTCTTGGCTATTGTAAATAGTGCTGCTATGAACATTGGGATGCATGTATGTTTTTGAAGTATGGTTTTCTCTAGATATATGCCCAAGAGTGGGATTATCATATGGTAGCTCTATTTTGAAGAGAAGTTTTCATTTATAGACGTGTTCCAGCTAATACGTGAAGAAGGTATGATAGAAATTAGAATATGGCCATCGTATGACCCCAATGATTACTGGATACAGTCATTGAGGATTAACAGAAGCCAACATCATAAGAAGAGAGACAGTCAGACCCTGTCAGCCTTCCCACAGAGAACCACACCACCACCGGGGAAGCAGTCTTGCCATGAAAACTGAACCTGAATCTGGTTGAGCTCATCTAGATCCAATTATCTATATAAAGGAAATAAGTTGTTATACACGCAACCCGTATATAACAACGTGTGGAGGCAAACAGCAAAATCCAATCTGTGGATGACTCTACAGAAAAATTGATCTTATTCATTCTGCAAATGTATTCTAATGAAAAAATGATACAGAGAGAAAACTCTACTGATTAAAAGAGACAGAAGAAATTGATCAATCCATCATAATGTGTGGATTGCATCCAAATTCAAACAAGCTGTAAAAAATACAAAGAAGAGCATTTGTGGCTTTAATGAGACAATTAGACTTTTGAATACTGACTGGAGATACTTGATGATGTTAAGAAATTATATATTTTTTAAAATGTGGTAATGATACTGTAGTTATGTTAAGGAAAAGCAGCCTGTATATTTTAGATACACTGACGTATTTATAGATGAAATGAAACATTTTATTCAAAATAATGTGGAGGGTAATACAGGGGAAAAGTAGATGCAGAAATGGTCTGATGTGTAGGCAGAGGAGTAAAATCTGTGGGGTGAGGGGGGATAAATTAAACTAAAATGACCAGAAGGTGAAATAGTTGATAATAGGTAACAGAAACAGGGCGGTTTATTACAATATTCTTGTGTAAATGTTTGAAATTTTTCACAAAAAATAGTTTAAAAATAAGTAAATACCAGTAATTGAAAAAATTATTCTATCCTCAAATCTGTTCTGTATTTATAAAAGCAACTGAAAATTGAAGTTTTTTGGCATCTAAGTGCAATCTAAAACAGACTTACTTTATAAAAATTCAACTTTATAACCAATAATAAAATGCTAACTTTCCACCTAGCTTTAAGGGTTGGAAATTGAATATAAAGAGTGCTGTTTGGAGCCAGCTCATACAAGCTACGAGAATTATTACATTTTTTAGTTGTTAAACACAGCCATTATTAAAATTAAATTATATAAAGTTACAATTTAATCAATTCTACATATATTAAAATATAATAAATATTCAAAACTCATTAACTCAGTTATTTGACTGTATTTTCCATTTTCTATGCTCTTATGGTTATTTACATCTATTGTATGTGTGAATGGTGGCAATGCTATATAAGGGTGTGTAGTGTAGTACATTTCATGTTAAGCAACTCCATGTTAAGCAATATCATTTTGGTTGCTTGAAATTGGCCATGTTGGGAGTATTTACACCATGGAAATTGGCCAACACTACAAACCAGGGCTTTCTGGTTTCCCCTAAGAGCCAACTGCTAATCATTTACCAGTACATCGCTTAGATAAGGAATCATTCCTCTGGTTCTAATATGAATAAAATATGCTTATGAGACAAACTTATGTAGAGCAATACTGGAGAAGTGGCTATCTCTATCACTAAACCCTCCCATTCTCCTCACACCTGTGCACTTATGTGTCTGTCTCCTCTATTCATCTGTGAGCTTCTTGCAGGTAGTGTATCCATTTACTCCCCAGTCTATTCCCAGTAGTAGCAGAGTGGTTGGTACATTGGGCTGGCTGAATGATGAATGGACGAATCTCTGTTTAGCATCCAATAAATGTGCTCACCATTGTACCAGGTACTGTGGAGATGCAGAAGGGGTATAAACACTTTCTTTACCCTCAAAGGGTTTTTAGTCTAATTGGGATACCCCACTGGTAGATTACACAATGCTATCAGTAGTATACACTAGGTACTAATTTATTAGATTGAGACTCTAAAATCTAAAAGAGACCAGCAGACAAGAAAATCAGGGATGGCAGGTGTATTTAGTGAAATATTAATTATCCTTGATGGATGCTCACCTATCTCAGTTCCTTGCTTGGGAACTTACTATATACCAGGTACTACGCTAAATAATTTATATGTATTTTATTTTAAAACTTTAATGATACTCTGAGATAGAATTATTATCCCCATTTTATAGATGAGGAAACTGAGCTTGAAAAAGATTAAGTACTTTTCAGTGAGAGGTAAGGCTTAGATTTGATCTTATATTGCCTGCTTTCAAAGCTCAGGCTCTTAAACGTTTCACGTACTGTGTTAAAGAAGAGGAAGAATAAAATTAGTTCTTGAAAGATTGGTAGAATTTGAAAAAGCAGAGAGAAAGACAGGATGTTTCTATATTAGGGAAAGAGGCATCATCAAGGCAAGTTAGCAGGAAGAAGGAGATATTTATGAGCTAGTGAGGAGACTACCCTGGCTGAGTGTCTGAGCCATCTTTGGGAAAAGTATGAATGTGAGGCTGGTGGGGAGAACTGATTATTTTGAAAGCCAGACAGAGAAATTTGGCTCTGACATAGGGAGCCATTAAGGTCTTTGAGCTAGAGAGTGTTATAAAAATCACAGAATTCAAAGAACATTAGAAAATATACCAGATGGATTGAGAGAGTAAGAATGGACACAGATGTTGTAGCAATAAAGGTACGAAGCAACATCAGACTGAAATAGAATAATAGCCATTTTCTTTGGAGTTTGGGAATTTGTTCCTAAATTATTGCTCATAATCAATAATGATAAAATCACACGAAAAATTTCCATAATTGGACAAGTAATGACTTTTTTTCCTCTAGTAATCATAGGACAAATCCAATATCCCACCCTAAAGCAGACTGACTCCTGCGGCAGAATCTAGGGCTCCACATAACGAAGGCACTCAGTGCATTTTGAGGGAGAGAGTTTGGGGTGCAAGGAGATTAGCATCTTATGCTCCAGAGCACCAAAAGCCAGCAACAAACCCACTCATTGAGTTTTCCATCACTGTCGCTGCCCTGGCCCGTTTCCAAATGTCCTGCAGGGAGAGGGAACAACCCCCAATGGAGAATCACTCAGATTAGCAGACCAACACTTGAATTCAGTTTAATGTTCTTTTTTCCAGAAGTAGCTCAGCCACTGAGAAGGTTTGATACCAAACGATCTGTATTTTCATTTCCAGGGAAGACTTAGAGAGATTTAATTATTCATCACATTTACTTTCCAAGTCTCTGACCAGATGAATTATTTGAACTCATTTGAAATGTTACTTAATGGCAAAAAGGAGAATTGTGTACAAGTGCCATGCCTACAATCTCAGAAGAGTAGGTAAAAATTATGAATAATCATCCATAACAGAGAAATCACAGTTTAGTCAGATTGTAAGAGATTTGGGGTTAAGATCACTTTACTATACATTCAACAGAGCACAGGAAAAACAAGGGTGTAAATTCCTTTGAAGGAAAAGAAAGATGAATGCAGGATTGAACAAGACTAGTAGGTTTTTAAATACCTTATTAATTTTTCAATGAGACCCTACTATTAAGTCTTTAGTCCTTGGAGATGGATCAGATTTCTAAAGTCACATTCAAAATTGGTGTTTTGCAAAAATGAGTGGGTGGAGATGTGTGGGTTTTATTGACCTCCACTAGTCCTAGTTTGCTGGCTGTCGTAGTTCTCAGGGAATATTACTGCAGCCCCCATCCACCCCTGTACAGCATCTGAGTTAAATGCTATGACAGTCAAAACACTAGAGAGAAGCCTTCCTCCCTCTACTAAAAGCTCTTCAAATTCTCGGTGGGCTCTCAGTAGAATCACAAGCCTGGACCTGGAACCTGGGACCCTTTGCTGCAGTGCTGCAATTCTTGCCCCTGGACAAACATCTCTGTGAGCAACAAAATACAAAGAAACTATATGGGACTAAAAATAACTGCGTGCATGCACAGTTGGGGCAAATTCTGGACCAAAAGATACAAAAAGACCAAAAAACCCTGAACTGCCACTTCTGAAGAGCTGGGAGTAAAAACAGGGTACTGAGAATGCCCCCTGCACTCAACACCACCAAAGGGGTGGGCAAAACACCTAAGCCACCCCTCCGGCCTGACCCCTGGACACACCCCTACCCTCACCCCATATAAGGAACAAGCTCGCCCCCATCCCCCCAGGGAGCAAGCGAGCAAGGGAACCTGTTACTTGTTCTCACTCCCCCCCTGCTGCAGCAGGGAGCCCAGTAAAGCCTTGCCTGAATGTCTTGTCTGGCCTCTAGTCAATTTCTGTTGATTAGGGAAGGCCAAGAACCCTGGTCAGTATCAAAGCAACAGGTTGGCAGGGGGGCAGGGATCAAAGACAAGGGAAAGAACTTGTATCAAACCAGAAGGTGTGGGGAGGGAGAGACTGGAAACCCCCAAGAGGAAAGCAAGAGGATGAGGTCACCATGGGTGAGAGATGCTATTGGAACCCACCTGTGCTGGGACTCAAGGACCAACTCCAGGGAGGTCAGGGAAGGTTCTGTGTAGGGGATAGACTCTGGTTGTGCCCACACAGTTCTGACGTCACCAAGTAACTCTAATCAGTGCAATATTAGGTTTTGCTTCGTATTTGAATACGTACATTTGGAACACCGAATCCTATGAGAATATTTAATAAAAATGGTAAGTTTTACAGTGATGGGGAAATTTCCAGTTGAAACTATCTCCTAACCAGCCTTCCTAACCCCATTCAACTTTCAACACAGTGCCCTGTGATCCTTGTAAAAGATGAGTCGGACATCACTCCTCCCTCAAATCCTCCCATGGCTTTGCTTTCCTGCTCCAGGGAGCAACAGCTAGAGTCCTTAGAGTGTCCCCTGGGCCCCGCAGGATGGAACGCCCTGTACTTCTCAGATTTCATCCCCTATACCTCCCCTCCCTCTGCACCAGCCTCCTTGGCCTCCTTACTGATCTTCTCACATGCCAGGCACACATCCTCTCTAAGGCCTGGGCACAGATTGTCCCCTCGCCCTGAATTCTCTTCCCCAGATATCCACCTGGCTCCCTCCCTCACCTCCTTCAGGGCTTTGCTCAAATGTCACCTTCTCAAAACTCTCTCCCTCCCACCCTCTTTGAAAGGACAGCTGAGACCATCCTGTGTACTCCCAGGTCTCCTACTCTGAATTTGCTATTTTTCCCCCAGAGCACTAATCATCTAAACACAATGTTAATTTGTTTATCAGGTGCATTATTTACTCTCAGCTTCCACCTACTAGGACAAAGGGATCTTTTCTGATGTGCAGGATGCTTGATCAGTGCCAGGCACATGTATGGGATTTTCTGGGAGACAACCATTTTTGGAGCTGAATGTGAACATTATCAGAAACGTCTCCTTTCAAATTCTGATGACCTCTCTGTCTCACTAGCTGCTCTCTCGCTAGCTACACATCAATCATTCACCCTCCCTTGCTTACATAATGTATCATGCTGACAAAGCCCATTCTAATTTGCATCATATCTACAGTGTCTAATTTTTTTCGCATCTGAACACTTGAGCGTGCATAGATTTCAGTATTACCATATTTGGCTTCCTTTGCATCCGCCCACCTTGGGCAAGCTTTGGTAACCTGTAACTCATGCCATGTGGATTGATTTTTACCCCACAGTGTACAGCATTTGGGTAGGGACTGACTGCTACTTACTTACCTGTGTTGCCAGGTCTCAGTACCAGTCTTAACTGCAGCTAATTGAGCTCTTTTGTTCAGGAACTTCTCCTTAACAACTCCTTAGCGGATCTTGAGCACACATAATAATGACAACATAAAGAATTACATTAGAGCAACTGAATGTATAACGTAGAATAGCTAATAGTAATTGAATGACTGTATCCTTAAGGGCATATATAAATATCCAGCCATAACAACAGAGTGGCGTTTACCCGATTGTTCTATCAGAATGAAAGCCTAGTGAGGGCAGGACTGAGATGGTCTCGCTCATCACTGAGTCTCTGCGTGGCAGATAGTAGGGGCTGAGTAACTATTGCCAAATGGATGAATCTCACTTCACTTGCTGGGAAAGCCAGTGCTCTTACTGGTTATGAGGGTGACCTCTGAATACTCATAGGCTCTTGTGTTCAGCTGTGTGTGTAAATTCAGGTGAGTTCTTTGTGCCCCTGGTGCCTCAGTTTCCCCACCTGTGAACTATGGGTGATACTGTTTCCTGTTTCACAAATATATTGTGAGGAAGAGATGTGTTATATTGCACGTGGGACTGCTCGGGACCATGTTCACTCTTGCTAATCCGGGGTTATGGTTGGAGCCACAGAACCTGTTCAGCAGGATTTTCAGAAGGCAACCGGCATCCTGGGACCACGAAGCAGCCTTTCAGTTGGTAGAAAATTGCTAATTGGAGGCTTCTCAGATGGTCCACATAAGAGTCCCTGCTAGTGTTTCAGCTTCCACAAAGCTGGCCCTGGTGCCATGAATGGCGGCTGGCCGATTTCTATCTGACCAGTTGTCACTCATAAATAGCACCTATGATGCCACTGTCTATACTTTGGACTGTGATGACCTTGGTCTGTGACTGCTACTTCCCACCCGATAACTCTGACCAACCTTTGAGTTTGCTTGACCTTGGTCCTGTGCCTTTGCTGAGGTGCTCTGCCAACGCTGCGCTTATGTCACCCGTCACAGAGCAGACTTCCCCGAAGTCCTCAGTGCTCCTCTTGTTCCAGGATCCTGGTTAGCCATTTCTCCATCTGAGCTTCTCCGCCAACAAGTGTTCCATACTATATTGTGCCAGGATGGCCATACCCATGTGATAAGGCTAATAGAGTAACTGAAGTCCGTTCTTAGCTGTCAGGTCTAAAATGTATGCTCTTTTCAGACTTGGAATAAGTAGTTAAGGCCAACTGTGCAAACTAGTTCTGTTTCTAATTGTCACTTTGTAATTAGCCAATTTTGATCTAGTAGAGAAAAAAGTTCTGAGTCGAGTATCTTTAACAAGAACGTCCCTCACTGTTCTGAGCCATTTACAAGAAAGGCTGCTGCGCTGTCAGATTCTCCCAGGCTATATACATGGGAGCTGCACTTACATGACCTTGGAGACCCCACGTTTGGGAGCTGTAATATAAGTGAAGAGTAGGGCTTACCTTGATCTTACTGTGGCTAGGAAAATACCCTTAATTTCATCAACTTGCCATAACGATCTTGTTATAATCAGTACGGTGTTATGATGTGAATCCAAAGAAGCCTTGCAGAATGATATTAATCTTGGTAGACGTTTCCTCACCTGTAGAACTGAGCATGTCAGTGCATGAGCCACATGTAAATTGAAGTGACAAACGTCTTCGGAAGCAACCAAAATTGTATTAACGACTCTTAAAACAACTGGTGTTCATTAGCTACAAATACCTCAGAAAATCATGTCTGGAACTCTAGGAACGTTATAAATTGAGTATTTATAAAAGGATATTTTATTCCTAAGAAAAAAAAAGTCTTCCAAATATCAATAGTACATTCAAAGGCTGCCTGGTGAGTAAAGGTATATTAAGTGCTCATTCTTGCATAAATGATATTAAAAATACTCAGTTATAAAGTAAAGGTGACTGAGTAACCAAGAGTAACATTAGCAGTTAAGTCCCCTACAATTAATAGCTCTAAAACATCCTCCAAAATGTGAAAAATTGTCAAATAAAAATGTCACAAATGTACAGTGTTTATTTGAAAATCAACTAAATTATTCAATATTAACTTTATCTACTTTTAGGTGTCTATAATTTCAAGAAAAATATTTTTGAATAATATATGCTGTTATCTAAAAATAATCATTTGTAGTTTGGAATCAATGCCTCTATTCTCACCATACAGAATCTTCTAAAATCTAATACAACAGCAGCAAATCGGATAAATGTATAGTTGGCTGATGAGGTGTGGAAGGACTTTAATTTGAATTCTTAAGGGTTCTAACTTGGATTCATCTTGAAATAGAATATAAATAATATAAATAAGTTATCTATTTTGTGAGTTTCTTTGTATGTTGGGGAGATAGAGGGCGCTGATGATCAAGGAGTAAATAATTGAAGGATAAAACAAGAATGAAAACCACAAGTCAAAATTTGGAAGGATCACTGTATCACAGTGACACAGTGTGCTACAGTGATCCTGTAGCACAGTGACAACTGTGATAGAATTCACATCCACTTCTCGTGAGCCTGTCACTCTCACAAGTACTTCATAGGCATTGACTCTCTTAAGCACAGAAAGAAATGATTTTGCGCAAAGAAAAGTGCCTAGGAATGAGATAGTGCTTTTAAAGACAGAGGTCAAGATCAGGCAAACCACAGATAGGGCCTTGGGATATGAAAACTGGTATCTCATGTAACAGGAAGCTCACCTCGTGATAACAGAGAATGTATTTCAAATGATGGTGTTATTCTTGCATTACTATTGTCCGGTAATGTGATCAGATCTCTGTACTCAGATTTTGAGATATGGGAGGGAATCAGGGTTCCACAGCTTAAGAATGACAAGAAGAACTTGAAAGATTTTGATGGAGAGATCTAAAAATTAGTCATGTATTCAGGGGAAAAAAGGGCAGATTTCCTGAAGGAGAAAATAATTTAGCCTTAAGAAAAATAGGCTGAGGAGATAGTAAGGTACACTTCGTACATTATGTCTCTGTCTGTATCTATCAATCATCTACCTATCTTAGTCTATCATACACACACTATACATATTTATATATTTATTTTATTTATATTATATATAGATCTACATATATCAAGGTTAGGGGGGGCAAAAACTTCCTAGTTTGAGAATGAACAGCTACTATATTAATACATTAAAGTGGGAAATGGTAGAATCTCTTCCTTTTCATCTGTCTTTAAAAATAAGACAAATTCCTTTTTGTCTGGTACAGACGTTTATTTATTGTCCTGTATATTCTGAGACTACAGAATGGCAAGGATGACCCTTTAACACTCTTTCTCTTTCTCTGAACCTATACTTCTTTGGTTATATATTCCTTTTTTTAAAACAAGTCAATAAATTTGTCTATCAACGAAAGCAAGCTTTCCCCTGCCTACTTTGGCTAAATTGGGAAATATAACAGCAAACCCAACATTCCTCTTAGTTCCTTTTTCAAAATTAAAAAAAAAAAAAATCAATATCAAGAAGAATGGTCTTTTGACTAGTGCAAAACACCTCAACTAATTGTGGGAGAAAAATAGCTTCCCTGATGTAAGCATTTGGAAACATCCTCAAGGCCTGATGGTCTGGTATGTGACAGAGGATTGCATTTTCCCCGTTACCCCCAACATGGAGGCACACAGGTATCACTTTCCCACGGTCAGAGGGAGAAGGAAAATAAAACTCTCATTAGTGGGGTCAGTTCCCTGACTTTATCAAGCATGTACAGGTCTATTTCCTGTGCCAGTGCAAGGGGAGTGTTCTCATCAGAACAGGAGAGATTAAGGCACAGAGAATGAATGAGATTGTGTACAGGGACATACCTGTTTCTGTCTCTGAAATTTACATTCTTTATACCACTGCTGCCGAAATCTGCCCTGCCGATTAATTACACATGCGTTCTACAAACATATGGCAGGTTGGTGACTACTCTGTGATTACATCATGCTCTGGGGAAAGCACTGGTGCCCTATGACATCTGTTTTGCCATTTTTCCATATCAAGCAGGACACCTTAGTCTTTGCAGTACATTATTATAGCCTGTTTCCCCCACCAAGTTATTGCCAGGTAACTGTTTATCCACGGCAGATAAACCTACCTTCCTATCTTGTCCAGAAAACTCCCTGATTTTACTGGGCACTTTTAGCAGCCTTCTTACAACTAAAATGTGTCAAACCACTTATCTGTATATTGCTTGAAAGAACAGTTCTATGGGATGTGAAATTACTAATGATGCGTAGATTTCAAGCTTCAACTTTCACCTCTTTCAGAATTGTCTAACCAAGAAAAAAGAATATATATCAACACTTGAGATAAAAGTGAAAATGCACATCACTAGGGGGAAAAAAATCTCTGAGGTAACAATGAATTATAGATATACCATAAACGTAATTACAGGAATATAAAGTTAGGAATATAAACAATTCATTTTTTTTTCTGAGAACTTTTTAATTGTCATATTTTGGTCTTACCAAGATTCTATTTTATGTGGTTTCCCCTTACATCAGATGATGAATTTTTTTTTTAGCTCTTCACAGAATCAATGGCAATTAGACACTCTTGTTCAATTAAGAAAAAAATCTTATCTATAAAAGAGGATTTTTTCCAAAATCATTAATACCAGAGAAAACAATGAAGATAATTTTTGTTTTCTCTTCATTAAAGGTTGGAGTTTTAATTTTTCTCTTTAGACATTTCCTCTACCCTGTTTATTGCTTTGAAAAATTTGAGAGTCTGGAAGAGCCGACTTTGCCCTGGAGCTGGTGGGAATGCTCATTAGAGTTTGCTAATGTGCTAAAGCCTGTTGTTTGTCCTTCATCTGGGTCTCCGAGCAGTGGATGGTGAGAGACAAGATAATGTGACTTATTGCATCTGGTGCCCAACAGAGAAAGCAGTACTGCCCACTTACATCCTACCTGGTGAAAGGCCAGCCTCAGGATCCAGTAACATGTAGAGAATAACTTGGTTTCTTAGATAAGGAAAGTTGACATCAATGAAGGATGAGTTTAAAACATCTGACCAAACTTAGGGGAGAAAGTTGAAGGTTACACTGAGTACTTCTTTCCGTAGAGTGTTGGTGAGATAGTAGATGCAAAGGGGCAGGAAAAATCTCCAGTATCTACAGTTAGTGCAGAGTCAAACCGTCCTAGTTCTCTTCGAGAGAAAAACACTGAGGTAGTGCAAAGCAGAGGCTACAGAACCAGGAGGCAGACTTTGTTTGAAGAAAGTGTTATTAAAATAACTTAAAATCTATCACGTTTCAGTAACTCTCCTCCCATGACAACTAAGACCATTTACATTCATTCTTTATTTATGGGTAATCCTCACAACATTTCTGAAGGGGAGTGTTATTATTCCCACTTGACAGATGAGACATCTGAGATGTAGCATGATTTATACTTGAGGTCACCTCCCACGACAGGCAGACTCAGGATTTAGACCCAGACCTTTCAAACTCTCAGCCTGGGGAACTTTCCTCCAGGATACCACAGTGTTTCACTTCGAGTGTGTATTTTCCAGCAATAGATAAAATTAAGGTTTGTAATTTCTAATTTATTTAAATGGAAATTCTAGTATAATCTCCAGAATCCATAAAACCTTATTCCACTTCAGAAATGTAGAACTTTTAATAACTTAGGAGAATTTTAATAATTTAGAGCTTATTGGGAAAGAACCAAGGTGAATGGTTCTATTCATAGTTGGCAAAATTTTAGTAACATGAAGAATCTCATATGTTTATAAATTGGAATTGTATAAGTATCAACAACATATATTCTATCATGTAATACTATATATATATATATATATATATATATCCTTTGGAAATTAGAAAACATCCTTATATTAGTCATTAATCATATTAATGACATTTTGGAAGAAGTACTTTTATTTAAGAAGTTCTATCACATCATCATCTCTATGTGCTAACATTTGGGGGTCATCTTGTATACATTCCTTCATTCAGACTGTCCGTTTCTTCTGTAGTTCTTCTTGCTAAGATTCTAAAAAAAAAAAAGCTTTTAATATTTTGTTTTTTTTGCTGCGCCATGCAGCTTACGGGATCTTAGTTCCCTGACCAGGGATTGAACCCGGGTCCCCAGCAGTGGAAGTCCAGAGTCCTAAGCATTGAACCACCAGGGAATTCCCTTGCTAAGATTCTTAATGTTATTTTATTATGATTTTTTTAACATCTTTATTGGAGTGTAATTGCTTTACAATGGTGTGGTAGTTTCTGCTGTATAACAAAGTGAATCAGCTATATGTGTACATATATTCCCATATCCCCTCTCTCTTGCATCTCCCTCCCACCCTCCCTATCCCACCCCTCTAGGTGGTCACAAAGCATCGAGCTGATCTCCCTGTGCTATGTGGCTGCTTCCCACTAGCTATCTATTTTATATTTGGTAATATATATAAGTCCATGCCACTCTCTCACTTCGTCCCAGCTTACCCTTCCCCCTCCCCACGTCCTCAAGTCGGTTCTCTACATCTGCAGTCTTTATTCCTCTCCTGCCCCTAGGTTCTTCATAACCATTTTTTTTTTCAGATTCCATATATATGTGTTAGCATACAGTATTTGTTTTTCTCTTTCTGACTTACTTCACTCTGTATGACACTCTCTAGGTCCATCCACCTCACTACAAATAACTCAATTTCAGTTCTTTTTATGGCTGAGTAATATTCCATTGTATATATATGTGCCACATCTTCTTTATCCATTCATCTGTTGATGGACACTTAGGTTGCTTCCATGTCCTGGCTATTGTAAATAGAGCTGCAATGAACATTGTGGTACATGACTCTTTTTGAATTATGGTTTTCTCAGGGTATATGCCCAGTAGTGGGATTGCTGGGTTGTATGGTAGTTCTATTTTTAGTTTTTTAAGCAATCTCCATACTGTTCTCCATAGTGGCTGTATCAAATTACATTCCCACCAACAGTGCAAGAGGGTTCCCTTTTCTCCACATCCTCTCCAGCATTTATTGTTTGTAGATTTTTTGAGGATGGCCATTCTGACTGGTGTGAGGTGATACCTCACTGTAGTTTTGATTTGCGTTTCTCTAATGATTAATGATGTTGAGCATTCTTTCATGTGTTTGTTGGCAATCTGTATATCTTCTTCTTTGGAGAAATGTCTATTTAGGTCTTCTGCCCATTTGTGGATTGGGTTGTTTGTTTTTTTGATATTGAGCTGCATGTGCTGCTTGTAAATTTTGGAGATTAATCCTTTGTCAATTTCTTCATTTGCAAATATTTTCTCCCATTCTGAGGGTTGTCTTGTCTTTTCGTCTTGTTTATGGTTTCCTTTGCTGTGCAAAAGCTTTTAAGTTTCATTAGGTCCCATTTGTTTATTTTTGTTTTTATTTCCATTTCTCTAAGAGGTGGGTCAAAAAGAATCTTGTTGTGATGTATGTCATAGAGTGTTCTGCCTATGTTTTCCTCCAAGAGTTTGATAATGTCTGACCTTACATTTAGGTCTTTAATCCACTTTGAGTTTATTTTTTTGTATGGTGTTAGGGAGTGTTCTAATTTCATTCTTTTACATGTAGCTGTCCAGTTTTCTCATAATGTTATGTATGCTGCATATCTATACTTCAAAAAAGGAATTTTTTTCTGATTAAGAGTAGTTCATGTTAATTTTAGATATTATGGGGAAAAAACCCCCCAAAAATACAAAGAAGAATTAATCATACAAAAATAAATAATCACCTATAAATACATCACCAAAAGACCCCTTCTAATATATTTGGTCACCATGATCACAATACCAAGTCTTTTTTATGTTCCTAAGTATGCCATATTTTTATGACTCTTGAATTAATTAAGATATGATAAGTCGCTGTAATAAATAGGCCCCCTAGAGTCTTAAAGAGAAAGAACTTTATTTCAGTCTCACAGACCATCCGAAGGTGAAGCCCCAGGTTTTCAGGGGGCTGGCTCCGCAGAGTCTTTCAGGGATCCACGCTGATGAAGACCTTGTCATTCAACATGACTTTTCCAAATTTGCTCAAACTTTGCAGTTATAGCCCTCCATCTGGTAAGAATGGAGGAGGCATGGCCTGAGCTTCATGACTGTCCTAGGAGGAGCATGCGTGCCTTAGGCTCACCTTCCCTTGAATGAGCTCAGGGCCATGGTCACTTCTCACTGCAGGGGAAATTTGGGAATGTGGGGCAGCATGGCCAATCTACAACTCTATTTACTATTGAAAAGGGACTGAGGGATTCTGATGGATATTGAGCTGTTTCCACCATTGGAGACTCTGATTATATTTTCACTGGTGTGTAATGCTCCATAAACTACAAAACCAGTTCATTGAATGAAGTGGAATCAGTGCAGTGTAAACAAACAAATAAACAAAAAAACCCATTTTATTTCTCTAGTGTTTTTCTTACCTGTCTCTAGTGCATCTTATTTTCCATTCTCATACTGGAAGGTCCCTTTCAGGTTTACAGAGCTTTCAAGTCAGGGTCACAAATTTCAGGAACTAACAAACGGCCTCTTTGATAATGGTGTTTAAAATACAAAGCCGATCTAATATTAAAACTGTCAAAGTCATATTAAATTTAAGACTTCTTGACCTTCCTACTTCTTTATCTTTCCCCTTGATCATATGTAACAGAGTTTTTCTATTTTATTAGTCTCAAACAAAAGCTTTCCTTTATTGATGAAATATACTGTCATTTTAATTGTTTTTCATTTTATTAATTTCTGCTTTTGTTTTCAGTAATTCCTTCTGTTAGCTTTCTTAGTGATTATTTTATTGCTCTTTTTCAATTTCTTGGTTTGAAAACATTCCATACATTCTCATACTTAATTATTTTATAAATGTGTTCATGGCTATGAATTTTCCTTTGAATATCACTTTAATTTCATCTCATTGTTTCAGCAGGTTACTGTCATTCAGTTCTAAATAGTTTTCAGTTTTCATTGTTATTTCTGTGTATTTGATGTTTTAAGCAGATTTCTGCTTCTATACACAAAAAAATGTAATGAAAAAATGGGCCTTGTATGCATTTTGAAGTGTTCTTTAAAGTCTAGAAAATATCTTGAAAATTACTTTGGCAACTGTTTGAAACAATAACAGTCCTGTGACCCATGGAAAGTTAGATACTTTAGTGATATAAATATTATGACCAGATACTGGTGGAGTGGGGAATGGTTACTAATAATGCAAAGGAGTCTTGGTTTATCTGGGTCAGGGCACTTCTTTATTGGTTTTTTTTTTTTTTTTTTTGAGATATAATTGACATATAATACTGTATTAGTTTTAGGTGTACAACATAATGATTTACTATACTGTATGTATATATAGTGAAATGATCACCACAATAAGTTTAGTTAACCTCCATCAACTCACATAGTTACATTTTTTTTCTTGTGATGAGAACTTTTAGGATCTGCTCTCTTAGCAACTTTCAAACATACAACACAGTGTTATTAACTATAGTCACCATGCTGTCCATTATATCCCTATGACATTTATTTTATAACTGGAAATTTGTACCTTTTGACGACCTTCATCCATTTTGCCCATTTTCTTTTTTAAGCCAAAACTTATTTAGAAATCTATTTTCCCTAGGTAATTTGTGAGAGATTTATATGTGTGTACATATATATTTGTTTTTAATTTCTGATTTCATTGTACTTTGGTCAGTTAATATAACACCTACAATATCATTTCTCTGGAATTTATTATGGTCAGTAAACATGCCCATATCATATCAACGACTATAAGCTTTGAATGGTCAGATATCTGAAAAATTCTATATTCTGCCCTGACACTAAGTTACATTTTGGGCATAGAATTCTAATCTTAGTTATTCCTCTCAGGGATTTCAGGACATTTTTCATTGTCTTATGATATTTGTTAATTGTAGGATAATTCTTATCCTATCAGAACTCTAATGCTGATTTGATACCTTTTATATTATTGTATTTTATCATTTTTGTCTAGTAGTTGAAAGGATTTGGATTCTGTACTTTGTTTTCTGAAATTTCATTACATGTGTCTAGGTGTTAATTTCTTTTAAGGTACTTCTTAGTAAACTCTGGGAGTCCTTTGAAAATTCTCTTACCTTCACAGCTGGGAGATCCTTGCCTACTAATTCTCCTGATTCTGCTTCCTTTATATTCCTTCTATCCTATCCTTCTGAAAGTCATAATGGATTGGAATCTCTGTATCTATTAGAATCTCTGTATCTATTCACTACATTTCTTAACTTTTCTTTCTTACTTTAATTTTCTTTATCCTGTTGCGTTACCTTCTGGAAGAATTCCTTGCCTTAATCTTCTGGTGTTCTTTAATTGTGTGCATCACGTTACTCAGCTAATCTGTTGAAATTTTTATTTGCGTGAACAAGTTTTTAGTTTTCATGCTCTTTTTATTCTTGCAAGAGCCTCTTATCTCTAAAGATTCAACATATCAGCTTCTTACAAGCCACAAACTGCTCAGTTAACGGCATTTCATTGGGTAAACATCTTTCCCTTAGTTGGGTTTGTTAGTTCCCTGTTTGCCCAGCAATTTAGAATTTCACTCTCACCTCTGTATCTGAAAAGCCCTGTTGTTCCCAGTTGTGGGCTCCTTAGGGGACGAGAAGGATCTCGCTGGTTCCTGTCATCCCTGATTTTCTGTAAGGGTGGAGAGGGCTCTGATGCAGCCGGCTGTGCCATCTTGGCAGCCTGCCTTTTACCCCATCATCCTCGGTCCCACTAACCATGCAAGACACTTTCCGGTTTTTGGACCCAAGCTTCAACACTATCCAGATGGTCCCTTTAGCTGTCTGGCCAAGATATGAGTCAGGCTGTTTGAGCAGGGGCAGGGCCACCTGGATCACCCTGCCCCCACAGTGTTCAGTCACCTCCCTGCTTCCCTGGGCCCTCACAGCCACCTCCTCTTATCAGCATATATCTGGTGTTTTATTCACAGTTTCATGAGTTTGGGGTTGAGGTTTTCTATTTCAAAACAATTCATATCTGCTTGTATGCCTTTCAAGGATTTATCAGAGCATTTAGAGACAATAGATGCTTTCTTGTTTTCCAGCATTGTTTCAGATTTTTAAAAAAATTTTCAACCATTTTTAGAACTTTGGAGTCTGAGAATCTCCACTTCGGTGTGGAGAATCCCCCGTCTTTGTGTCTTTTAAAGGGAAGGAACTTTAACAAGTAAAAGAGCAAAGGGACAAAGAAGAGAAATTTGAGGAGTGCATGCTTTGACCTTATTTATATTTAGATATTTTGACTCTGGGGACATAAATATTATTTGCATGAAAAGAGAAGTCTAAGATTGGCCAAAGAAGATTAAACGTTTGATATCTCAAATAATTAGAACATTTAGGACAAGAAGGATATTCAGGGACAGTACTATTTCAGCTGCCAGAGAAGAACCAGTGACATGGTGAGGAAGAACCCAGCTCCATCTCCCACATCTGAGCTGACAATCCATCAGCACACATTCGCCCAATATCCAAATGTACATAGCACGCTGACTCAGCTGTAACAAATAGGGAGTGAGCTGTGTAATGGCTTAAATGCATGAGAAGGGTTTTTTTTTCCCTTCTCTCTTTTCACATATAATAGCCCAAAGCTCTTATTTCTGGGCTACAGAGACCACCTATCTAAACATTGTTAGCCAAGAATGTAGGCTGACAAACACTGCAGTTTTCAATTCATGACCTCTAAGGCTGTCACGGTCATTTCCACCCAGACCTTCAGAAGGGGGAAAGAGCATGCAGGAGCATGAGTGAGGGGTCCTAATGGTCTGGGATGAATGGGTTACCCAGCACCTCTCATGTTGCATCATCCACAACTCGATCACACGGTCACATCTAAATGAATGCCAGGGAGGCTGAGAGATGGGGTCTAGCTGTGTGCTCAGATGAAGAGGGGGACCGGATGGTGATGAGCAGCTGGCCCTCTGTACCAGAGTTTACTCTGAAGGCTACCAAACATCGCTTTGTACCTTCTTCTTATGTGAGCTCTATTATCTCCCTACTGGGACACACCCCAAATTTCATGAAGTCACTGAATTCATATTAAACCACGGGAACTCTGGGTTATGCTCATTCCTTTCCACCAGACTGGGATGTGATTTTGTTTTATATTACACTCTGACCTGGGTGAGGGGAAGCATCCCTCCTTGGCAGATGCTAGCTTTCACAGGCTGCTTCCTGTTGGTGCAAATTTGGGGTCCTGAGCAGTGTGTCAGCCATTGGCTCTTTTGAGACATGCTAGAGATTTTTTAGGCAACATAATTCTCTAAATAACAATAAAATTTTGAACTTACAATTCATGTCATATGTCAATAAACACACTCCCAAAATCCTTCCAAGACATATTTTTTAAAAAAATCTAAGTTGTGTTTAATTTCTGTCTCTCTGCACTCAATGCCTGTTCCTTTGACAACATCTGAAACAACTAAGCTTGGGGGAAGATTACACTTAATTTATTATTTGCATCTCTGTCTTTCAAAACCTTTTTCAGACTTATTTCCTATTACTTGGGGTCGAGAAGCAGTTGGCCCTTTAGTCTCTATAAAGGTTCAAATTTCTAGACTCCAAGACTTTTTCTTTCTTCTTCCAAACCAATCAATTCTTTGCTGATTGATTCTTTGTTCTTGAAATGACTTGCTAAAACAGCAAGTAGCAACCAACACACACTAACATTCTGGCTTCTTCCAACCTCTTCTCCCAGAGCATTAAGCCTAATGACAACTCTGTCTGCCTATCGAGTTATCATTCTCCACTGTTCTAGAAATCTTTTGCTGTATGGTAGGGCCCTTTAGCACCTCCCCCCCTCCTGTATTTGTTTCCTTGTCACCATCAGCCAAGTCATTAAACCGATGCCATACAGTTCAAATTTGCATTGTTTCAGGACCCCACTTCAAGACAGCAACCATTGCTTTGCTGGGGTGCTGCCAGCTGCTCTAACAAATAGCCTCAAACATGTGCAATGCTCAATCCCAATAAGTTTATTTGTTGCTCACATGAGGTCTGAAGCAGGTACTGTTGGCCAGCGAGGCTGGCTCTTCCCTGGGGGCATATCGGGATCTCGGTTGGCGGAACCCTGCTGTATTGCACACATGGCTTCTACGTGTGGTGTCGTTGTCTCCATCCCAATCAGCTAGAAAGGTAACGAGAATGACCAGCATTATGTGGGAGGCGCTTGTGGCCAGGATGGAAATAGCACACATCACTTCTGTTCCAACTTGGTTGTCTAGAACCCTGCTGTCAGGCCAAACCCAACTGTGAGGGAGGCTGGGAGATGTAACCCCAGAAAAGAGAACAGCACAGGTTCTCTGAAATATGTAATAAGTTTGTCCTCAAGGATGAGCTGAAGTTTGTTAGACAACAGTGTCATGCAGAAGAAAATGATTGGACCTAGGAGGAAATAAAGTTGGCTCTCACCTTTAAGGCTATGCCAATTTCGCCAAAGAAATTCTCTCCTTGAAGTCATTGGGACCTCAGGCAAGTCTAAGATAATGAGGAACTGAACATGGGAGTCTGTATTAGTTTTCTATTGTTGCCATAATAATGTGCCACAAACTGGGTGGCTTAAACATTTAAAAAAATCTATTCTCATAACCAACAAAGTCCTACTGTATAGCACAGGGAACTCTACTCAATATTCTGTAAAAACCTAAACGAGAAAAGAATTTTAAAAAGAACAGATATATGTATATGTATAACTGAATCACTTTGCTGTACACTTGAGACTAACACAACATTATATATCAACTACACTCTAATATACAATTTAAAAAATCTACTCTAATAAAAAGTATTCTCCCACAGTTCTGTAGGCAAGAAATCCAAAATCGAGGTGTAGCAAGGGGCAGATTTGCTCTGGAGGTGCCAGGGGAGGATCCTTCCTTGCTTGTTCGGGTTCTGGAAGCCCAGGCATTCCTTGGCTTGTGGCAGCATCACCCGACCTCTCCTGCCATCTTCACATGGTTGTCTTCCCATGTGTCTCTGTCTCCATGTGGTGTTCTCCTGTGAGAGTGTGTGTGTGTGTGTGTGTGTGTGTGTGTGTTCAAATTTCCCTTGTCATACTGGTTTGGAGTCCACTCTAATGGCCTCATCTTAACTTGATTATATCTACAAAGATCCTATTTCCAAATAAGGTCATCTCCATAGGTACTGGAGATTAGGACTTCAGCATATCCTTGGGGGACATACAGTCTAACCCCTGTCAGAGCGCCAACAAAGGGAACTCTGCTTTCACCGTGCTACACTGCAGGGACTGTACCTGAAACCTTTCACCTTGCATGGGTACCAACTAGTGACCTAGAATCCATTACCTGAACGAAACTAAAGCTGCGCCAGAGGAGCTCTGCTTCCATTAGTCTGATAGGACCTGCTGTCTTAGTTTTACCTCCAAGTTTGCCATCAGATTGGCCTAATATTCTTTTAGGGTCTCACTAACTTACTAGTCTGCATTATCAATAAATGTGATTTTATGGGGAGAACATACAAAGCGCAATCTCTTTTCCCCTAGGAACTTGCTTCTTCCTTCATTACTCTTCCTACATCACTAGGAGACAGGCAAGATCTTCAGCTTTTGATTCAGCCATGACCTTTCAATTCTCTTCTCTGCTACCCCAGCAACGGCAGCCTCGGTCTCTAAATCTGCCAAGTCAAACATCAGCTGTGGGACCGAACCACCCCTGGGTTCAGAGTTTATGGGAGGAGACACCACAGGGAACCTGAGCGGCAGCCATAGGAGGAATTATCACAGCTCCAGATTTTATCTGCAGAGTATTTAGTTTTCCCAGTGGATGTCAGCAGATTTGCCTTCTCATCATGCCTAACTTTTCAGGGAAGAGCCCCTTCTGATCTGACTTCTTTTTCTTAAAGCATGTGGTCAAGAAGGGAGCAGCCACATGAGCTTTGCAGACCCTGGCATGCGGGCCCAAGCAATGGGCTGGAATGGATTGTCCAGGGAACCGGGTTAGTCTGGCTGCTTTTGTGCTGTGATGGAACGAGCAGAGAGAATTTAATCACACTGTTTTACTTATTTTTACATTTACTGTATTGATGTAACAGATAATATTGGCTTCCTGTTTTGGGTAGTGACAATATTTCACTGGAACATACATTTATTAAAGCAAGAAAGTTGATTTAAAAACAAGACTGTGAAGTAAATAAGAGCTATAGCCAGAGTGACCTAGCTTTGGACAATACCGTACAAGACAATAATTAATTGAATCTTTTTTGTAGGTCTATTCACATTTAAAAATCTTTCTTAAGTCAGTTTCAGTAGTTTGTGTCTTTCTAGTAATTGGTCCATTTCTTCTAGTTAATCTAATTTGCTAGCCTTCAGTTCATCATAGTTTTCCCTTAGAAATCTTTATTTCTGTTAGGTCGGTAATGATTTCTCTTTCATCCCCGATTTTAGTATTTGAATCTTCCCTCTTTCTTTTCCTGGTCAATCTAACTAAAAACTTGTCAATTTGCTGATGTTCTTCAAGGAACCAGATTTTTCTTTCATTAATTTTGTTTTTATACTCACTATTTCACTACTTTCCACTGTAGTCTTCAATATTTCCTTCCTCTCCCTGACTCTAGGTACAGTTTCTGCTCTTTTTCTAGTGTTATAGGGTAGAATACTTGTTACTGATTTGAGATTTTTCTTTTCTTTTTTTTAAATATAGGGGTTTCTAGCAAGAAATTTCTCCCTAAGCACCACTTTCATGGCACTTCATATATTTTGGTATGTTGTGTCTTTATTTAATTTCATTCAGGTTAAACTATTTTCTAATTTATCTTGTGATTTCTTTTGTGATCCATTGGTTATTTAGTTGTGTGTTGTTTAAATTTTCACGTAACTGAATTTTCAAAATATTTTTCTGTTACTGATTTGTAATATCATTTAATTGAGGTTGGATATTATAGTCTGCCTGACTTTGATCTTATACATTTATTTAGCTTGTTTTATGGCTTAAAAATGGTCTAGCCTGGAGAATTTTCCATACGATCTTGAAAAAAATGTGTATTTTTCAGTGCTTAGGTGTAATGTTCTATGCAAGTGTGTTGGATCTATTTGGTTTACAGTGTTCTTCTATTTCCTTGTGACTTTCTGCTTTTTTCTACCCATCATTGAAAGTGAGATAGTAAAGTTTCCAGCTACTACTGTGGGATTTCCTATTTCTCCCCTCAGTTGTGTCAGTTTTTGCTTCATGTGTTTTGGCAGCTCGCTGTTATGTGCACATATGATTAACATGGTTATAGCTTCCTGATGGATTTGACTCTTTTATCATTACAAAAAGTCTTTTATCTCTAGCAACGTTTTTTTTTGTTTTAATGTCTATTTTTTCTGACACTTCAGCTTTCTTATGGTTTCTGTTTGCATGGCATATCTTTCTTCTATCCTTTTGCTTTCAGCTTACTTGTATCTTTGAATTAAAGTGTACCTCCTATAGATAGCATATACTTGGACCTTATTTTTTAATCCAGTATGATAGTAAAATCCCTGTTTTTTGATTTGATATTTTCATTCATTCACATTTAATGTTATTATTATTATTATTTTTTTTAAACATCTTTATTGAAGTATAATTACTTTACAATGGTGTGTTAGCTTCTGCTTTATAACAAAGTGAATCAGTTATACATATACATATGTTCCCATATCTCTTCCCTCTTGCATCTCCCTCCCTCCCACCCTCCCTATCCCACCCCTCTAGGTGGTCACAAAGCACCGAGCTGATCTCCCTGTGCTATGCGGCTGCTTCCCACTAGCTATCTATTTTACATTTGGTAGTGTATATATGTCCATGACACTCTCTCACCCTGTCACATCTCACCCCTCCCCCTCCCCATATCCTCAAGTCCATTCTCTAGTAGGTCTGTGTCTTTATTCCCATCTTGCCACTAGGTTCTTCATGACCTTTTTTTTTTTTTTCCCTTAGATTCCATATATATGTGTTAGCATACTGTATTTCTTTTTCTCTTTCTGACTTACTTCACTCTGTATGACAGACTCTAACTCCATCCACCTCATTACAAACACCTCCATTTCATTTCTTTTTATGGCTGAGTAATATTCCATTGTATATATGTGCCACATCTTCTTTATCCATTCATCCGATGATGGACACCTAGGTTGCTTCCATGTCCTGGCTATTGTAAACAGAGCTGCAATGAATATTTTGGTACATGACTCTTTCTGAATTATGGTTTTCTCAGGAAATGTTATTATTGATATAGTTCAAATTATGTTTGCCATTTTACTTTCTGTTTTCTATATGTCAAGTGCTTTTTCTGTTCCTCTGTGCCTCATTTACTGCTTTCTTTTGAATTAAGTGGATTATTTTTAAGGCAATAATTTAATTCCTTTAATGATTTTTTAATTATATTCTTTGAGTTATCTTAGTGATTGCTCGAGGGTTTACTTATCAGAATGTACTTCAGATTTTTACAAACTTAATTCTATATAGATATTTCTGCAATTAAGTTTGTAAAAATCTGAAGTATATTCTGATAAGTAAACCCTCGAGCAATCACTAAACTAACTCAAAGAATACAGTAAAAAAAAATCATTAAAGAATTAAATATATATGTATACACATAAATGTTCTTTCCTCATTTTAAGTGTTATTACTATTGTATATGTATATTACTTGTATAGGTATTATAAACTTGACAGTACATTATTATAATTACTAATATATAATTTTCTGTCTTTTAAAGTAGAGGGAAAAAAGGGGAAGGCCATATTTATAGAGCTTCCTTTTAAATAAATGAGCTAAAGAAGGCCTTTATATTTTGGCCCTTTGTGGTTTAGGTCTTCATAGCAGACTGGGACAGTTAGCCCAAAAGCCCTTTGATGCTAAACTCAAAAAGTCTCAGGGGCAATACTAAAGTATAACTCATTAAATGTTGTTACTAAGATGGTATTTTAATGAATTCCAGGTATATTATTTTCTGATTCTCTTAACCAATATAGAATAAAGACTAACAGTCAAAGGGTATGGATATTTCAGAATTCCCCTAGATAGTTCCTAATTGCTTAGTTATACTTTTGTGAAAAGTATTTTTTAAAAAAAGCTACAAAATGCTCATTCAGAATGAAACACTTTAGCATGCTAAGAATGCAGATAAATTCTTGGTAGACACTCCAGGATTTTGCAGCATGGAGAGATAATTTTCTCTAGAAACTTTATGGCCAACTGTTACCAGTCAAAGACATTAGCTTTATAAATTACATAAACACTTCTCATCATTCTGTTAAGTGCATATTACAAAATAGCTATCTGATGTGCAGAAATGAAGTCTGTTATATAAGTGTGTATAACAAAGTACCATAACCGGGTGGGACAGCATGTCAGGGATGGTTTGTCTGAAGAATGAAATATAGGAGTTAAGTGAGCAACAAACCAAGCGTATGGGGACCAATAATGTGTGTGAATGTCTGACGAGTGACACTTTTTGTTAGGAGCTGGGCGAGGACCTGTTTGGCAGAAGCCCAGAGGGAAGGTAATAGGATATGATACTGCAGATGCATGCAGAGAGCAAATCAGCAGGGACTTGCAGGCCACACTGAGATTTTTTTTTTGTTATTGAAGTGTAGTTGATTTGCAATTTGTGTTAATTTCTGCTGTACAGCAAAGTGATTCAGTTATACATATATATACATTCTTTTAAATATTCTTTTCCATTGAGGTTTATCACAGGATGTTGAATATAGTTCCCTGTGCTCTACAGTAAGACCTTGTTGTTCATCCATTCTATATATAATAGTTTGCATCTGCTAACCCCAAACTCCCCGTCCACCCCTCCTCCACCCCCTCTCCCCCTTGGCAACCACAAGTCTGTTCTCTATGTCTGTGTGTCTGTTTGAAATAATGCCATTTGCAGCAACATGGATGGATCTAGAGATTATCATACTAAGTGAAGTAAGTCAGAAAGTGAAAGACAAATACCTTATGATATCACTTGCATGTGGAATCTAAAGTATGACACACACTGAGATTTTTGGTTATTCCACGGGAGAAACGGGTAGAATATCTGTCTGTTTCAAACAGAGAGATAACATCTTCTTATTTGCATTTGACAATGATTTTTCTGGTTTTTGTGTGGAGAATTAAATTGGAAAGGAAGCAATAATAGTAAGTTATTAACTGCTCTAAAAGACAAGGAAAGAATAATTTAAACCGGGTTTGTGCGATTATAGGATACAAAACCCATGCAGATGGAGAAAATGTTTCGGACGTTGAGAATAAAATGAGAAGTGTGGCATAGGAAAAAAGACAGGGAAAAAACAGTAAATTTAGTATAAAATTTAAATCTTTAAAAATCTGGGTTAAAACACCTCCACTTCTGGGAACCAGACTATTTTAAGAAAATATGGTGACAGTGATATCTGATGGAGACTGTAAACATTTCACCTTAAGTTCGAAGCCACAGAAATAAAATCTTGGTGAGTCTAAATCAGTGTTAAATTGTAAGAATGTTAACTTTGCTTTTCTATCTCATTTTCCCTTCCAGTGTTGTGCTGGGTGGGGCACAGGACCCTCAAGCATCTACTCAGTGAAGAGTCCTTCAAGAAGTGATTCTCTATCAGCTCCAATTTGATAAGCTGCCTCTATGGGCTTATCTTCCTTTGTAGAAATCCACCCCTTTTCACCACCGTTAACTACCTCCACTCCCACTGGTATGGATCAAGGTTAATTAAATTGGTGGGGGATTTCTGGCAGTTGTAACTGCCTAAGAACAGCCTGTATCATGCCCCATGCCATTGCAAGGACACTAACAACTCTCTTTAGATGTGGACAAGGTTTAATTTCACAACCTATTGACATTCTGGGGAAAATCATTCTTGTTTGTGAAAGCCTGTCCTGTGTATTGTTGATGTTTAACAGCTTCCTTGTCCTCTACTCCCTAAATGCAGTAGCACCCCTTCAGTTCTGACCATCAGAAATGTCTCCAATCATTGCCAAATGGCCTCTGGGAAACAGAATTGCCCCTGGTGATGATCCACTGGTTTAGATTTTTAAATTAGCTTTTTATTGCTTTTTCTTAGCCTTTGTTATTGTTGTTGTTGATAATTTTGACAAAGGAGACTGTTAGTTTTATGTTTCATTATTAAAAAATATACTATTAACTTTCTCTAATCAACAATTTTAGTTTGGGTACTTAAATAGAGAAATGTTTGATGCCATCACAGTCAAAATGTAATGTTCCAAAATAAGAAATTGGTTAAACAAATGTGCTATGTGAATATGATGAATTTCAAAACAGTCATGACAAATTTAAGAAAAAGACTTGCTGTCACGGGAAAATACTCCTGATAAATTGCAAAGTGAGGAAGGAGCAGCTATAAAGTGATAAGTAGAGTATGACATCGAAAATATACATGTATCTATGTTTATATACTCTGCAAAGATATATACTATAATATCAAGAGATGGTGGCATTACATATGATATTTGTCATTTATATTTCCTTTGTGCCTCTCTATTTTCCAACTTTCTTACATTAGCAATGCATTACATTGGCAATGAGGAAAAAGCAAACCACAAGTGTTGTTCTTTAAAATTGTCACATTTATAGAACTTCTTGTATTTTGTATTCAATAACTACTTACTTTTGAAATCGTATGACTGAAATCACCATTATAGTCCTACAAATCACATCCAACCTGCACACAATTCAAAGGATTTTCATTGTGGTAAAGACATGCAGCAACCTAATCACACCAATAATTCAAAAATAATAATTTGAAGTAAAGAGAACTTTTGAACTCTTAGCTTTCATATCATGGGACTGTCATTTTTCTATGTGATTAGGGGGAAGAACACAGTTACTAAATCAAGTAGGAAAAAACCCTACTATTGTTCCCTGCCTATAAAAGCAACAGATAATTACAGGAAAAAACACATTAAAATATAAGGAGAAATGGACAAGTTTTAGCAGTGCTATTTCCTGAAAGTGAGACTTTGCAATATATGTTATTTTTCTACTTTGATAGTGCTGCTTAAATGTTCTGTTTACAAAAGAGTTTTGTCTAAGGAAGTTCAGTAACAATGATATAATGGACTATTTGCTTAGTAATGGAAAATACAGAAGCAATATCTCCAAAAACAATATAACCAGAGCTTATTTGAAATATTTTCAGGCAATTCTCATTTTATAGCATCTGAGTTGCATTAAAAATATATGCTATTCTTTAATGACTCTATGCTATTACAGTACATTACTAACATGCCAACCTGAGTGACCATGAAATTTATAATTAACACAATTTTGTTTCCTTCTCAGGATTTTGAAGTTCATTTTAGAATGATTTGAAGAGTGCCAAACTTAATAGTATGTTCAAAGAAGTTTATTCTTGGTTTCCTTCAGTACATTCTAGACTAGATAGAGAGGCACTTGGTATCATTCTGCTGACCTTAGAAAGTTTCTCCAAGTAATGATAAAAATCTCTAAAGGCTGGCATTTGAAAGGGATTATCCAATCTGGTCTGCTCAGCTGCAATATTAGGGAAGTTAATAAGATAAGAGCCTACTTAAGTTTTGTAGGAAAAGGATTTGCACTTTGGGTAAGGGAGTAGAACATTGTTGCTGACCACTTCACCCACCATGACTAAATGAAAACATATATATTACAAATATCATATAAATATATCTTAAAGACATTGATGTAATTGGAATCCCAGAAAAAGAGAATAGGCAGAATGGAGCAGAAGCAATATTTAAAGAGAGAAGGATGGGAATTATGCAAAACCGTTGAAAGACATTAATCCACGTATTCAGAGACCTCAGAAAAACCCAGAGAAGATGAATACAAAGTAAACCCCACCAAGACACATCCTAGACACATAGATACAAAACAAAACTAAAGGGAAAACCTTAAAAGGAGCCAGAGAAAAAGCCATATCTTTCTCAGAGAAAAAAGAATCAGAATGGTAGATGTCTTCCCAACAGAAAGCATCTTTAAAGTTTAAGAAAAAGGCATCTACACTTCTGTACTTTGACAAAATATCCTTAGACACGAGGGTGAAAGAAAGGCATTATCAGATAAATCAAAGCTGAGAGCCATTGTCCCAGCAGGCCGAAACTCTAAGAAATAATAAAGGAGCTCCTACCTACCAGCTGAAGGAGGTACAGGATCTTAGAAAGGAATGAAGACCACTGGAAAATGTACAGATGTGTCTCCACAAAAGAAAAAGAGATTTATTACAGGTACACCAATAACAATATATATTTGAGGTTTAAAATATACATAGCAATAAAATATATGACACCATTTGCAAATAAGTGCAGGAGAGGTGAATTGACTTACACTGCTGTAAGGTTTCTACATTGTCATTAAGAGGTAAAGTACTAATTTAAGAAAGATAAGATGAGTTAAGGGTGAATACTGTCACCTCTAAATTATCCACAAAAATAGCAATACAAAAATTATAACTAAAAAGCAAAAGAAGAGATAACATAAATTCGTGCAAGAACAAAGAAGAGATGAGACAATAAGAAAACAAATATTGAGCAGAGTTCTCTGTGCTATACAGTAGGTTCTTGTTGGTTACCCATTTTAAATATAGCAGTGTGTACATGTCAATCCCAAACTCCCTAACTATCCCTATTGTTAGTCAACTATACTCCAATATAAAATAAAAAGTTAAAAAAAATAAGATGACAAATAACGAGACAGCAGACTGAAACTTAACCGTATTAGGAATCAAGTTTAATGTAACTGGACTGAACAGTCCAATTATAAGACACTTTTTAGACTGGATAAAAAAAAATGTAGATAAAACTATGTGGTACTCATGGGAGATATGCTCTATGTGTAAGAATAGAGTCAGGCTGAAAGTTAAAGAAATGAAAAGTACACACTGTTGGATAGCTACTGAGTCCATATTAATATCAGGTAGACTTTAGGACAAGGAGTATAAAACAAGAACATTCCATAGTGAGAAAACAGTCAGTTCACCTGAAAGGCATAGTAATCCTAAATATGCATGTACCTAATGCATAGCTTCAAAGCATATAAGCCAATGGTAGAAGAATGAAAGGACAGGAAAGTAGCAGTCATAGTTGAAGAGTTTAACACACTATCAATACTTTCAGATATATTTATATGTGGGTGTGTATAACACAGCTAAACAAAAATCAGTAAAGATAGAGGATTTTGAAAAACAACTTTATTGAGGCATAATTGACATACAAATAAACTGCGAGTATTTGAAATGTATCTTTTCAATAAAACCCATGAAACCATCACTGCAATCAGTATAATGAACATATGCATTGCTCCAGGCTTCCTCATGTCCCTTTGTAATTTTCCTCTCCCATGTCTTCCTCTCTAGCCCCCATCTGCAGGCAACCACAGACCTGCTTTTGTCAGGATATACTGGAGTCTCAGTCTATTTGGGCTGCGATAACAAAATACCAGAGGCTGGGAAGCTTATACAACAGAAATTTATACCTCACAGTTCTGGAAGCTGGAGGTCTGAGATCAGGGTGCAGGCATCTCTGGGTACGGGCTGTCTCCCTGCGGGCTCTTTCAACAGGACACTAATCTCACTCATGACCCAATCGTCTATGAAATGCCCACCTCCTAGTTCCAACACCTTGGGCATTAAGTTTACCACATATGAATTTGGGGAGCACACAACATTCAGACCATAGCAACTGGTTTGCATTTGCTAGAATTTTATACAAGTTGAATGATATACGTACCATGTAATGCTTTGCCAACTTTTTTTCACTCAACATAATTATTGTGAGATTCATCCATGTTGTTACATGTATCAGCAGTCAATTTTTAAAATTTGATGAGTAGTATTCCATTATATGGATATAGCACAATCTGTGTATCCACTCCCATGTTAGTAAACATTTTGATTGTTTGCAATTCGGGGCTATTACCAACAACACTGCTATAATTATTCATGTATAAGTCATTTATGGGTATGGGCCTTCCTTGGACAAACACCTAGGAGTGGATTTTCTGAATCATACTATAGGCGTATGTTTGACTTTTTAAGGAACTGACAGACTGTTTACCAAAGTGGTTATACTATCTTACAGCCCAAATAACAACTCATGGGAGTTCAAGTTCCTCCACCTCCTAAGTTATACTCAGAATGGTCAGTATGTAGTCATTCTAATAAATTTTAATGGTAAGTCCTGATTTTACTTGGCATTTCTCTAATGACTAATGATATTGAGCATCTCTTCATGTGCTTATTTTCTATCAGTACGTAATCTTTGGTGAAGTGTTTATTCAATACTTTGGTTCATTTGTGTTATTTGTTTTATTATTGAATTTTGAGAGTTCTTTATACATTCTGGTTATAAATCTTTTTCAGATATTTGATTTGCAAGTATTTTCTTCCAGTCTGATTCTTGTATTTTATTTCTTTTAAGAACATTTTTCAAAGGCAGAAATTGTCAATTTATCAATGTTTTCCATTTCAGGATCACGCTTTTGAGTCCAAGAAATCTTTGTTTCACCCAAAGTCACAGAAATTTTCTCCAACCTCTTCTTCTAGAAGTTTTTGAGTTTAAGGTTCTACATTTTAGGGTGGTCTATGATTTATGCTGAGTTAATTTGTGTGTGTGTGGTGAGAGATGGATTGAGGTTAATTGTTTGCATATAGATATCTATTTATTCCACCACCATTTGTTAAAAAGGCTTTTTCTTTCTCTACTCAATTACTCTTGCACAATTTTCAAAGATGAAATGTATATTTATCATAAAATGTATTTTATGTATATAATTTTATGTATTTATTAAGCATATATAGGGCTCTATTTCTGTACTATTCTGTTATATTGAATAAAAAACAGAATTTATTTGTTCCTGTTCCTTAATATCTACACAAATACCATGTTATTCTGATTACCTTAGCTTTATCATAAGACTTGAAGTTCAAGTCCTCTAACTTTGTTTTCTCTTGCTCACATTTGTTATGACTATTGCATTTCCGTGTGAAAGGTTGACAATCTCTACAATAAGCCTGTTGGAATTTTTATAGGGATTGTGATGAATCTATAGCATAATTTGGGAGAATAAGCATCATCATATTGAGTCATTATATAAACGAGCCAAAAGTGACCTCCTTTGTTTTGGCTGCTAGCTTGTTTATTTCTTCACTGCAGGCTGAGACCTGTTAGCTCAAAAACCCTCCAGCACCAATCTCAAATTTTTACATGGCCTATTATTCTTAAAATAGCCCAAACAAGCCCCTAGTTTGTTTATTTTTTCACTGCAGGCTGAGACCTGTTAACTCATAAACCCTCCAGCACCAAACTCAAATTTTTACACAACCTATTATTATTAATTTTTTAACATCTTTATTGGAGTATAATTGCAACCTATTATTTAAAAATAGCTCCAAAGAGAAAACAAGCCATTTAGAGCCTGGCTGTTCTGCATATCCAATGAAACCTCACCTCACATCTGTTGGCCATTAATAAGATAGAGCTTTGTAGTTATAAAACTCCAAACCACAGGTACCCTTGTGAGCTCTCTGACACAGAGAATCCCTGCTGTGCTGCTGGGTGACCTCACCTAGACAAGAAAGCCTGATCCCTCCCTTCTCCCAGAGTTCCCTTGCCCTTCCCCTTTCTGGATGGTCATCCCCGATCTCAACCTTGTGAATGGTTTCATGCTGGGAGGGACTTCCCTTCGTGCAACCCTCTCCAAGCTTGCATTGTGAAGCTTGTTCTGTGTCACTGCCTTTCCTGGTCATATCTTTTCTCTTGATCAGCATCTACATAATTGTCCACACATGCATTTGGAGTATCTCTCCTCTTATTTAGGATTTCTTTAACTTCTCTCAACAACATTTTCCAGTTTTCACTGCACAAGTCTTAAACAACTTTAGTTAGATTTATGCCTACATATTTCATATTTTTGACACTATAGGAAATGGTATTTTAAAATTTAATTTATATTTTTTATTACTAGCCTATAGAAATACTATTGCTTTCAGGTATTTTTTTCATCCTGCTACTTTGCTGAACTCACATAATAGTTCTAGTAACTTTATCTGTAGATCCCATAAGGTTTTCCACATTTTCAAAATGTTAGGTAGATTTCACCAGTAAAGCCTTCTGGGTTTGAATTTTCTCTTTGGAAATGTTTTTAAGGACAAATTCCATTTCTTCAAAAGATATAGGGTTAGTCAGGTGATTTATTTCTTTTCAAGTAAACTTCTACACTTCGTCTTCCAGGGAACTTTTAAATTTTAACTAAGTTGATGAATTTATAAGCATAAAGTGGTCATTCTATCATTTTAACATCTGTAGATGTTCCTGATAGTGTCGTTCCTGAAAGTTATTCCTGATTTGTCTGTCTACTGTCTCTGTCTCTGCATCCCCCTACCCCTATCTGTCTGGCTAGAAGCTTAACATCTTTGTTGATCTTATTAAAGAACTGTCTTTTGGAGATCATTGATTTGAGACCTTTTTCTTTTCTAATATAGGCATTTATTGCTATACATTTCCCTCTTAGTGCTGCTTTAGCAGCATCTCACAAATTTTGGTGTACTGTGCTTTTCTTTTCATTCAGACTAAAATACTTTCTAATTTCCCTTCTGACTTTTTTGAACTATCTTGAATTATGTTATTTAGATTTCAAATATTTTGGAAAATTTTCCATCTATTTTTCTGTTATTGATTGCTAATTTGTTTCTATTGTGGTCAGAGAACTTATTCTGTATGACCTGGATCTTTTAAAATTTATTGAGACTTGGTTTATAGTCAAAAATTTGGTCTATCTTTGTAAATTCTCATGTTCAATTGAGAAGAATGTGTATTCTGCTGATGTCATTGTTTTATAGAAATTAATTAGGTCTAGTTGGTTCAGAGTGTTGTTCAAAACTATTATAAGAAGAAAATAAAAATGTATATATTCCTATATCTATTGCTTCTATGATTGAAAAATGCTTAGAAAGGAAACTTCAGGCACAGGTGACTTCACTATGTATTCTAAAAATATTTAAGGAACAAATTACACTAATTTTAAATAAAATTTTCAGATAATAGAAAAATATGAGCCATTTCTTAACTTCTTTCATAATGCATAATACCAAAATCTGAAAAGGACATTAACAAGTAAAGAAAATTACAGATCAATATCCTATGAACAGTTGTAAAAATCCTTAATAACATGATGACAAATCAAATCTAGGGATAAATTAAAAGGATAATACTTCATGGTCAAGTGAGGTTTATTCCATGAACAGAAAGTTGGTTTCACATCTGAAATTCAATCAAAGTAATTCACCCTTGTACAGATAAGGGAGAAGATCCATTTATTCATCTCAATAGATAGAGAAATGGAAGCTGATAGAATTTAATATCCAACCATATTAAAATCTCTCAGGAAAAATAGGAATAAGAAAGGAAATTACTTGATCTGTTAAAGAGTATGTTCAATAGAACTAGAGCTAACAACACAGTTAATGATGAAATATTCAATAATTACTCATTAAGTTGTGGAAAAGACAAAGGTATTCACTATAAATGAGTTTCTTCACCATTGTATGGGAAGTCCTAGCCAGTATAATGAAACATGAAAAAAATATTAATAAAATGTATAACCATTAGAAAGAAAGAGTCTTGTTTTATTTTCAGATGACATAACTTTGCACATTAAAATCCAAAGAAAACTAGAATGAACAAATAAATTTAGCAAGGCCGTGAGATACAAGGTCAATATACAAAAATAATGTATATTATGAGGTTCAGCAACAGACATTTGAAAAAATAATAAAAATTTTTAAATTTCAAATAACATTTTCAATAGTATCCAAAAAATTTATATCTTCAGGAACTAATTTAACAAGAATGTGCCAGATCTCTTTACTGAAAACTACAGAATATCACTGGGGAAAACTAAAGGAGACCTAAATAAATGATGGAATAAATCAATAAAGAAGAAGAAAAGGTGTTTTACTTCAATACTCATTAGGGAAATGCAGACTAAGGGCACAAGGAGTCACACCCAGCACCCACCAGAAGGTCATGATTACAAAGACAAGTGTTGGCAAGGATATGGAGCAATGCTCTTCCCAGTGCTATTGGAAGTGAGAAATGCATGAGCTCTTTGGAAGACCATGAGTGGCAGTTTCCATCAAAAATAATATTAAAATTAATTGACCCAGGAATTCTACTCTTAAATACATATAAGTGAATGTAAATAGATTCTAAACTATATTTACTGGAACGTTCATCTTTATTCATAACAGTGAAAAAGGAAGAAAACTCTGATACTCACCAACAGGTAAGTGGATAAAAATCAATACACAATGGAATATTATGCAACAATAAAAAATAAACTATTGGTAAATGCAAAAATATGAAAAGCTCTTAAACATATTTGTTGAGTGAAAAAGACCAGATGTATAGAATTGCACACTCTATGATTCCATGTATATGAAGTAAAAAAAAATCCAGGCTAAACAAACAAAAAATCAGAATGAACTGACATTTATAGAGTCAGAATAAATTACTTTTAGGGGTCTAAAATTGAAAGATGCAAAAGAAGATCTTACTCAGTGTTGGAAATCTATTTCTTTACACTTAAAATTACAGGATTATATATAAGCCATATATATCTCATGAAAACTTTAAAAATACTTATGAACGGATTTTTTTTAACCTGGAATTGTGTAAAAACAACAAAAAATTGTTGAGGAAAAACAGATCTTTAAATTAAAATACAGTTTATAACAGTAGCCAATCTGACATTTTAAAAACAATGGAGAGGCCACTGGGGAGTGGTTAGAAGCCGATCTCTCTTCCTTAAAAGTCTCAGAAACTCTTCAACCAGTGCAGCCATTAGAAAGAAAACATGGGCACATACGTAATTCAAAATTGACTAGGAACCACATTAGAAAATGTAAAAGAAACAGGTAAAAATGGTATTAATAATGTATTTTATTTAACCTAATATATCTAAAATATCATTTTAACATGTAATCAAAAAAATTAAAGATACTGTCTTTTATTCACACCAAGACTTTGAAATCTGGTATGAATTTTACATACCATATGTCTCATTTTGGACCACCCACATTTCAAGTGCTCAGTAGACTCAAGTGGCTGGTGGTGACTGTAGTCTTGGACAGAAGGAGGAAGGAAGTTTCCATCTTAGTTTTGTGCTTTTTCTTTTTTTTGAGGGCTATGGGGGTGTGGGAGGTGAGAGGGTGTGGGAAGCATGGAATCCAAATGCCTGTCTTTATATTTGTATATGTTAGTCAACAGTTTCATCTTATCGATTTCAGCTAACCTTCCATGAGCTTCCAACTTGCATACATTTTTCAATTTTATCCATACTATGAGAGGCTTAAAAACAATCCAGATAAGTGATGCCTCTTGTATTTCTTTTATATGTCAGTTGGATAACTCTTGAATGAAAAGATGAGATTTCTTTGCCATGAGCAATTTTTCAGTGCCATACTGACTTTTGGTAATCACTTATGTATTTAATAAAACCTTCTAGAATCTATTGTGGGGAGAATTTTAAGTTTCTGGTTTCTAGTTGGCAGGAATCTGCTTTTTCTTCCATTAAAAGAACGAGAGCATATTTACTCATCTTAAATACTCCAGGACCCTTTACATTTCCTGTGATTTCTGAAGGATTGGAGTTTCTGAGTCCACACCTGCATCTTGCACTCACGTAGAGAAGTGAGGGACCTACACCCCACATCCTCCCTCATCAGGACATGTCACCTCTTACTTGCATTTCCTCTGTTCTGTTGTGCTCCTTGATGGAAAAGATGGGGCAGTAGAATCAGCTGCTCAGGAGTTATACTTCCTTTTCTGTCATCTGTTCAAATTAAATCATTTACCACAAACTATGCTTTCATCTTCATTTTCCTCTCATTTTACCTCAAATATATAGAGAAAAGAGGCTTATTATTTCAATATGTTTCATAAAGCCTTTTATCATGTTGAGAATGAACCCTCCTGGAAGATGGATTATGATCATTTATCCATGTTCTTGGATCTATACAACTTCTTTAATCTTTGCTATTTAGTCTATGAAAATTGGAGCTGAGTAGACATCTAGTGAAGTCATGCGTGCTTCGCAGAGGTAGTGAAACAATTAAGTACCGACCAGTCTGTGCTCAATAACATGGCAGATTCAAAATGAACATTTTTTGGATCAAATAGCTGGTTTTTTAGAGGCAGAATATCACTGGCTTCATAGTCCTGTCTTTAATTTTACTATTATTGTTTAAAATTCTATGTTCACTAGGTCATATACTGTGATATAGTTCTAACCTATGCTAGAAGTCTGTCCTCTGTCTTGGAAAAAAATTAATAGTGCCTGTTTGGTGAGAGGAACCCCAGAAAGGCAAGGGCAGGTCTGTTGGTGCAGGTGCGGAATGAGATCAAATTCTAAGCAGCAAAGCCATCTCAGGAGACTTTATTTTAAAATCTGAAGTCAGAAAAAAATTACAAGAACACAATCCTTTTCTGTATTTAATAACCACAGAAATCCTGTTCTGCATATAATTACTTCATGAGGTTATTTGTCAAAGTCCATTTTGGATATCTGGATTTGAGAAAGTTTTAATGTAGCTCTCATAGAATTACAGTATTTATTCTCTTAAAGCTTTTTATTGGAATTGGTCACCATGGATTACAATATTCAAATTGATATATTTAACTCTGAAAGTAGATCAAGCATCCACTTTTTTTCTGTTAGACCTCAGGGTCTTAGACCATCATGTTTTCTTCTCTCTTATCCTTTGACATAACTAATCCAATGACTCTGGTCGATTCCATAGTTTAAAACCATGTGCACACAAAGTTCATTCTGTCCATTGGGGCCTCACTCAGAGGGCTGGGGCCAAGGGACAGAGAGGAGAGAGGGAGGGCGGGAGCTGTATCCCCACAAAACTGCACAGAACTCAGCACAGCCAGAGGGCAGCTTCACGGGCTCCATCAGGAGTCTGCTGTCTGTGTGGTGAGTCTCTAGTCAGGGACAAACTGTGGTGCAGAAATAATTTTGGGTCTGCCGAGCTGTAGAAAGGGAAGTAAGAAAAATATAAGCACCCATATAAATACTTTCTCTCGGTGGTGGCTTCATCAGATTAAAAGCAATCTTGGTGGATTTTTTTCGTTTCTTTCTGGTACAAATAATTTTTCATGGATTTGAAAATTCGTTGAGACATAAGTCCCTCTTTTCTTGTGCAAACTGAAGAATAAACTGCCCAGCTTTGGGGAGAGATGGCTTCTGGGTCGCTAAGAAGCCAAATAGAAGACTAAGGTCTTTAAGAGAAAAAACAGCACAATCTCAGTTTCAATCATTCTCCTGACAACAATTCCATCTCTTTCCATCTCCAGTGTCCCACTGATAGGAGCACTTGAGTTCACTGGGAGATTCAATCCATTGATTCTACTGCCAGGCTGGTTGTCTTTTACTGCTGACTAGTTAGTGGTGGAAAGAAAGAAAAATCACCTAGATGTGCACAGAAGGTAAGGGCCCCACAATTCCCCTCTTTTGATTGATTTTTGGTTTCCTTAATTCTGTCAAATAAAAATGTCAAATATCATAGGACTAAAGTATCAGATCAAACACAATACCAGTCTAATTAGCCAGATTTGTCTCTTAGCCTGTGGCCTCTTGTCATTTCCTTTTATTCCTTCATGTGAACCATTCTTTCTTTGCCATTTGAGGGATTTCACAAGACAACATTACTTTGGGAGATGCCATTTTTCTTTTCTTTTTTACATGGCATGCTCACATTTATTTTCAAATAATAACATGCCCTTAATAGCCAATAGTTCATGTGTCTTGTTTTTGAAGTATAGTTGATTTACAATGTTATATTAGCTTCAGGTGTATAACATAGTGATTCAATATTTTTATAGATTATGCTCCATTTAAATTTATTACAAAATATTGACTATATTCCCTGTGTTGTACAATATATCCTGTATCTTATTTATTTTATATCTAGTAGTTTGTACCTGTTAATCCCCTACCCCTATCTTGCCCCTCCCCCCTTCCCTCTCCCCACTGGTAACCACTAGTTTGTTCTCTGTATCTATGAGTCTGTTCCTGTTTCATTATATTCATTCATTTGTTGTATATTTAGATTCCACACATAAGTGAAAACACACATTACTTGTCCATCTCTGTCTGACATACTTCACTAAGCACAATACCTTCCAGGTTCATCCATGTTGCTGTAAATGACAAAATTGGGGAAACCACTGAAGCACTGAACAAGCGATAACACTGGTCTCTGCTCACTTTTTTTAAAATTAAAAATACAAAATCTTGTAACATATGGGGAGCCATCGTTTATAACACCATACACTCATTTTTATACTTGATAAATAAAAATTTAGAAAAATTCCCAAGATTTATATTAAGAAAAATACAGAATATAAAAACTCCTTTAATTTTGGATCTTAAAAATGAAATTGGTGGCTGATTCTCCTCATTCTTGTCTCCTCTGACTATTCTGTGAGTGAATCCCCAACAGTTGTAGTGTAAGATGGTTTCATTTCATTTAATTAACAGAGCTGGGTCTTCAGGGAATCTTCCCATTAAATCTGAGCAGTTCTGTAAATGGAGAAGTAGTTTCTAGAGAGGAGGCCAACACAACCGCCCACTGACATGTTCATAGAAATAATTTCATGTTGAAAAGAGAGCCCCAGGGTAATGTCAGTGCAGTTTTAATCATAACTTCTAATTATGAACAATAAGTCACTTCAACAATTTTTTGTGTCTTAGATATAATAAAGGGAATAATTAACAGTCAGCAATAATTTTCAAGCTGGTAGAGTTACACAGCCAAGGAGTCTGAATTGTGTACCTCAATCAAGTAAAATACTTTGTAGAATGTCCCTCTACCCCCTCTACCTGGCTTATTATTAAAGATCATTTACCAAAGAGCATGTCCTTCTAAAAGCACTCAGGCTATGACCCACCAACTGCTGGGAGGTTATCAAGACTCATGGACCATGTGCTAAGAAAGTTCACTCTTAGGAACAGACAGTAACTGTTTAGGATTGTAACCTGGGTTACTACAAACCACCCTGGGAACACAACCCCACCCTCCATGCTTAGGTATGTTTGATGCAAACACTGCCAAATACTTGTACTGGCTGTACTCCTATCAATGATTTTAATTTTCTTCTTACCTTTATTGTTTTCCAGATTCTGTGCAATGGGTTAGTATTACTTTCATAACCAGAAAATGATGTTCCCTAGGAAGAATACTGAGAGGCACTCAACCTTCTCTGTATCCTTCAAGCTGCAATTCCTGACAATTTTCCCTCCTCTGGGATTTTCAAACCTGCCCATTCTCCAGTCCCCATGCTCTAGGTGGTGAGCCTCACGCCTGTCTCCCTGCCTCTGGACTTGACCTCCTTCACCCTCGCCTTCATCACTGGCAGAGAAGCTTACTGAAAATGCAGTATCTTGGCCTCTCACCATCTGAGATGGCCCACACTCTGTCTGTGGAGTGTGTTTCTCTCTAAATAAACCCTCTTCTTACCTAAAAAAAAAAAAAAATGCAGTATCTTACTGTTGCTGTAAATCCTATAAAACCCTTCCTCCGGTGACTCCATTTTGCTTACAAAATAAAGAGAACCGAGATTCTAACCCATCAGCTTATTGATCAGGCCCCTGTTTCCTTCCCAGCTGCACTTCTTTTCCCCGAGAAGAATGTTAAAATCCAGCAGCATCAAACAGCTTATGGTTCCCCACACGTCCCATGTTTGTGTCAGCTCAGTGCATCTACTTATATCCCGTTTTCCTGAACCCCTTCATTTGCCTGGTTAACTTACTCATCCTTGAAGACTCTCAGCTCAGAAGATACATCCTCCAGCAATCTTTCTTCTACTTTCCCAGCATCCGCCTCTGCTGGCTACAATGCCTCTTCTCGGCATTCCCCTGAATTATTTATACTTGTCACTGCTATTTTATTTCACTATAATGATAATTCGATGTGGCTGTCATCCCTACCAGATACATGGGTTCCTTTAGGGCAGGAAATATGCCTATTGTTTGCTTACTTTCACCTGGAGTCTTGATACACATATGATTAAAAGTCAATAAATATTTGGTGAATGAACGAAATCGTATTATCAATGAACCAGCCAGCAGCATTACAGAATTCTTTCTTGCAACAGTTTCTGGTGATAAAAGTTAGTTAAAGGAACTTCAAGTATTTTTACAATCGTCTACCAAGAAGCAAAGCAGAGCTATTGAAGATTGCTCCACAATATCTACTGTAATAGCTTATAAAACCACAGTGTAATCAATAATTTACATGTGGTACGTGCCATAAAATAACACTGCAATGTGATAACTCCATGTGAGACTAGAACTAATAGCGCAGTGAAACTTAACAGTGTAATACCCCAGTACCTTGAATAGTGCAGTGTAATAGCAGAGGGTAAAATCTGCAAGATCGAAGTACGGTTGCATTGGCTATGATAGGACAGCCAACGCTGCAGTAATGAAATCAGAGCTCTCCTGAAAGTAGCGCCGTTTTGCTCCTGCTCTGGTTTGGCACAGGTCGGGCAGCCTCATCTAATAGCAACTCAGCCATCCAGCTAGCTCTGCAACTTTGTCATCGCAGATTTCTTGACTTCCAGTCACGCAAACGGTGAAAGAGAAAGACCATTGCTGAGGCATGGGTCTATGGTCACACCTAAAATATGGTCTATGGCTTCTAAATTAGTCCCACCCAGATTCTGTTGCCAGAAAACAATCACAGGTAGCTCCAGTGGAGCAGCCAGGGAAGTTGGGATGTGCTCCACTTGTCGGCCCGGGAGGAGGGAACGGGAGTGGAGACAGGATTTAACCAGACTCTGCTGTGTCGGCCCAGAGCACCTATGCATGCGGGTGGGTGCTACAGAGCAAGACCCTAGAGGAATTCCACAAGGCACGCCCCAGGGCCCGTGCTGATGCAGGATCCATTCCCAGCATATCACATTGGGGAAGCCATTATTCCTCCTGTAAACTCAGTATCAGGGGTACCGAATAAGCAGCCCAATTCCATTCTTAACCCGGGACACAACGGCCTCTACGCAAAGCCCCTGCAGTAACTCTACAAACTAATTACCCTAAGATGCATTAGATAGTTTTTATTCCCAATATTTCAAATAACATCCTTCTCCTCCACTCTGCTGTAATTAAGTTTATTAGGAATTGATTTTTTTCTACTTCTGCGGGGGTCAAGACATGACAAAAGTCAGTATTTGTGTCTTGACCCAGTAGAAATATCTGTCATGAATAATTGTAGCTTTTAAAAACAATTGAAATGGAACCTCAGATTGAATTTCAATGCTCTTAAGTTTGATGATATAAAACATTACGTGTTTGTGTAAATATATCAGACACATAGGCTCACGATGCATTAAAAACTTGAATAGTCTGCAAGGTCACCTCACAGTTGCCAGAAAACAGCACAGTGGTCCGGACCACTGAGAAGCCGGCAGCTGAGAGAGGACCACAGTGGAGAGCAGAGCATCTCCTGCTCACCCTGAGTTTCCACTCGGACACATCTCCAAGGGGCGTGCCCCTACCGTGGCACTTAACTGTTGGATGGTTGCTCACATCTGTTGCTCTGGCAGACTGGACACCTGTGTGGGGCAGAGAGCAGCCCAGAGGCTGGGAGACGATCAATAAATGCTTGTTGAGGGGGAACACTGGCTGCAGTAACCGTGACTCGGGCTAGCTCTAGAGTCAGACAGCAGCTGCTGCTGTTTGTGCCTGCCAGGCATCCAGCTTTGAGCTCATTCCATGAGGCCAGGATGGAGCCAAGCTTACTCCCAGATCTAGAAGGAGGAGGACACGGGACTTGGGTCAGCCAATCCAAGCAGCAGATTCCCTCAGCTAGTTGTACCGAACAGGGAAGCTCTGAGTAGAGGAAAAGAGACCCCTTCTAGACTCATGTGGAACTTTCAGGAAAACAGACTCTCTTTTTCCGCTGGGATTGCAGATAGAATGCAATAAAATGACATAAAGGTATAAACTTGTAGCTTCTAGGCGCCCACCTGGGGGGCCTGATGACCTAGACTTAAGGCATCAAGAAGTGAGACAAGACGCCGATGTTGGTGTGTAAGGTCCCACCCCGTGCAGACTGGCTCCCCACTTTCTAGCTACTCAACTTCTTGTTTTGTTTTGTTTTGGGTTGGTGTGGTTTTTGCTGTGATCAAAGTCAGTTGGGTTGCTACCACTTGTAACCAAAAGAACAAATACACACTGATTGGCTTAATTTATTTAATCTTGCTTGATGAGGATAAGAAACAAACAAGAATCATATACGTTTAATCTTAAATATGTTAGAAAACATTTTCTACTTGAAATAAAGAATTTATAACAAAATTCCATTCTAAGATGACTGAACCACACCGATTTTTATACAATAGACTTCCTTTTGTGTCATAATATTGTATGTGTTTTATTACTTTATCAGATGTATTTAAAATGATAGCTAAAAACCTTGTTTCATTAAAATACATTGAATTCCAACACTGACCAAGTTTTCACGTTTCTTCAGCAATTTGGGAGGTGAATCACTCTGTTCTTTTAAAACTGAGCCTCTGTAACCTATATTCCTCTCTTGAGTATATTTCTAAATGTATTATAAATGATACTCATGTAACCAAATACAAATGCCAAGTAGGAATTGTCTAAATAACATTTTAATGAATAATGAATATTTTGTAACCCTGCCTAACATCTCCATCTATGTGTTGATGGGGGACAAGATCCTCCTCTGAGTACACGGGCCCCCAGGAAATCCATGAGTGGATTCCCAATGGGTTTGTGAGCCCAGGTGTGTGTGTGTGTGTGTGTGTGTGTGTGTGTGTACATGCACATGCACCTCTCAATGGAGGCCATTCGTGGAGTTTCATCAGACTCCTGAAGGGGATCTGAATAAAGAAGAAAAACCCCTGAAACGGACCAGACAGTCTCCAGTCTCTCACTTTATTCTTTGTTTTTACCTGACCTGTGGGCAGACATTTCTAAGCAATCTGCCAAAGAATCTTGGCATAATATACTATTATGAAATCAGTATTTCGATAAAGTGAAATAACCCGATCTATTGAGATTGTGACTTCGTAGCCCGAGGTCCCACTTCAGTCGGTGATGACAGCATGTGTGATGGAAACAGGAGAGGAAGGCTGTGCATGAGCCATCCTCAGAAAATAGAAACAGCTGTGATGGCAACATGCAGGACGCCTGCCCTCATGTCTCTCACTTACGGTGAGATGTTCCTCATTTGTATTTGCTACTAGCCTTGCTTGTGCTTCTGTTTGCAGAATGGCCACTATCTTTGAGATGTCCCATAGAGCATCTGTGGTAGGACACTTCTGCATCCTCTAAATGCACTGAAGGATGCTCAGCAGGGCCAGGCCTCCCTCCTGACGCCTTAGGGAGCCTCACTGGCCCTTATTGTCTGCAGCCCTTGGTACCCAAGTGTCTTCAATTCTCTCGCCTGGTTCTCAGGGGGGGTCGTTGCTTCTCATCTGCCCTGTTCTTAAATACCTTCTGTTAAACCCTGGAGATGTATCTCATCTCTCATTTCCTTTTCTTACTGAGGGACTCAACAACACCTGCCTCTATGTACACAGCTTTCACTCATTCCTTAGCAAATACCTTAGACATCGCAGAGATTTCCAATCACCGGTCTCTGATGAAGATCAGTTTCTGAGCTCCTGACTCACATGTGTGTCGAGTTAACCTCTCCACTTCCGTGTCGCATGTTCATCTCCAAGTCATCATTTCCTAAGACAAACTCCGGTGTCCGTTGCTCCTTGGCTGTGATCTTAGACGAACTGCTTGTCCTCCTCATAATGCCTCAGTTTCCCTTTTGTAAAGTGGAGGTGGCAGTGAGGCTGGAGAAAGATGGCACGTGTCCAGTGCTTAGAACAGCCCTGACGGCAGGTCTTAACTGATGCGCTGGCCATTTCCTGTGTCGTCCTGTCTCAAACGGCACCTTTTCCAGACCTCTCCGCCTCAGGAAATGGCACCCCCAGCTGCTGATACCCGCACCCCAAAACCACCCCTAACCTCCCACGTGGATTACTGAGATCTGCAGTTGTCTCCAAAACATGTCTTCAGTACACCATGACGCCTCCTCTCCACTGCTCTCTCCCATCTTGCCCGGGTTGCTACGAGCGTCCTGGGTGCCCCCTTCCATTCCTGTCCACCGCCAGCCCATCGCACAGAACCCAGACATAGACTCATACAAATATGCCCGCTTGACTTCTAACAAATGTGCGAAGCAATCCAATGGAGGAAAGATAGCTTTTTCAGTAAACGGTGCTGGACGAGAGCACATCCACGCGTGCCAAGGACAAACCCAGGTGCCAATGACAGCAGGGCTCCGCCCCCTGGCTGGACCCTCATCCTGGAGTTTGCCGTTTCACTCCTGCTCATCCCCACACGCCACACAGCGGGGAGTAAGACAGACTGGCAAACTCTCTCCCTCTTCCTCGTGGAAACCTGTCCGCATTTTCTTCTCCTGAGGGTCCTCAGTCTCTGCTGACGCTGAGGCAGGTGTGGCCTTATCCATAGCCAAGTGTTCTAGCCTTTGTCTCAGACACCTTCTTCTCCTTTCACCTGGGGCTCACTTACAGTTGTCAGCAGTCTTCCTCCTGCCCCCAGGTGCCCCCTGCATCTGACACGGGTTCGAACCTCACATGAAAACGGAGATCCCATCCCTCCGCCCTGGGTTCTTTCCTATCCCTAGTGTTCGCTTCACCACCTCACTTCCTCACAGCAGTTCTTCTCATTTCTCACTGTCATCTGCACCCGCCCCGCCCCCCTCCGCCTCAACCCTCAGCATCCCACCTTTGCCCTCGCAGCCCCACTAGAGAGCCTCGGCAGTGCCACCTCTTCCTCAGAAATTCTGTCCCCATTCACTGAATCCCACCAGGTATTTGATCTTACTTCTGTTTCTTTTCTCCATTCAGACACCCAGTTATCTTAGCACCATGTGTTCAAAAGATATTGCTTTTCTCAATCTGTTGCTTTGACACCTTTATGAGAAATCAATTAATCATATAATTGAAAGTCAATCCCTGGACTTTTTGTTCGTTTCGTTGATTTTTTTTTTTTTAATGCTGACACCACACTCTCTTGGTTACTACAGCATTTTAGTAACTTTTAAAGTCAGCGATTATAAATCTTCCACCTTTGTTCTTCTGCGAGACTATTTTAGCTGTTCTCCGTTGTGTTTCCATAACATTAGAGTCAGCTTGTCACTTTCCAAAGAAAATCCTCTGGCGATTACGATTATGATTGCCTTGAATCTATAATTAATTAGGGGAGAATTGGCATTTCTGCAATCCTGGGTTTTCTGATCAGCTAACAAGGCGTATCTATTTATTTGCATCTTTGTTCTTCAAAATTAGGGATGGCAGCTGTCACCCATCATTACCAGACTCTGGGCTTTCTCACCATCCTGTTTGGTGACTTTCTTCTTCCATAATCGTTTGTGTAACCAAATATCTATATTATGACATATTTGAAAGAACTATTTCCTAGCTGGATTCTGAATGGCCCACCCTGGAACTTTCTCTTTCCAACTCTTCCTACAAATATGTAGCCAGATACTTCCAAATATGAGAGTCCAGGGTATCTCTCTGCTTAAATACCTGGCAGGCAATGGTGAATCAATACTTAGCGGCTGACTTTGCCCTTGCTCAAGCCTCCTTTTAGAATGAAAATGTTAGGAGAAAATGGAGAAATCATGTAAACATACATGATGTTAAAAACAAGCACAAACAAGAAAGCCTGTGAGCAACCCTAACAGGAAACCATGAAATGGTCTTGTAAAAAGAATGTTAGAAGTGGGATTGACGTGTATATACTGCTATATTTAAAATGGATAACCAACAAGGACCTACTGTATAGCACAGGGAACTCTGCTTAATACTCTGTAACAACCTAATTGGGAAAAGAATTTGAGAAAGAATAGATACATGTATATGTGTAACTGAATCACTTTGCTGTACACCTGAAACTAACACAACATTGTTAGTCAACTATACTCCAATGTAAAATTAAAAGTTAAAAAAAAAAAAGAAAGAAAAAGTGGGCTGTGGCTGCTACTTTATCAGCACAATTGCAAAGCTTCCTGCTGTCTGGCAAGTTAGTGAAATCTCATTACAGAAACTCTGCCTTCCCAGTACCCGCACTCCAGTTTGATTTCCATGCTCACAAGTAGTTTTTTAAAGGAAGTTTCCATTTTCATGTTTTTCTTTGGGGAAACTATCTTGATATTGAAAATATAGGGCAGTTAAAAGAGTTTGACAAGATGACAGTTCTACTGGAGTCATTCTGCCTCTGGAAGCAGCAAAGTCCTCTGTGTCCAGCACCAATCAAAAATGATTAAGGAGAGTACGGCTGTCATCGTGCGTGTTTGACAGCCAGTGAATAAAGCATGTGCCGCTGTGAGTTTTAAGAATGTAGGGGCATCGTAAAACCCTAATTAAAATAGAAGCCGCTATTATGGAACACTCAGACATCTAATTTTTAAGTTTCCTTTTTTCCTGTTTATAAAAGGGAATCCTACTTCATTTGAAGAGATTAGAATGATACAGAAAATTTAAGGGTAAAATTAAAAGTCCACGTCATCTCATTACCCAGAAGAAATTATTACTAACATTTTGGTATTTTTCTAACCAATAATTTCTAAAAACTCTTCTAAAAAGTGGATGCATCTCACATTTTGAAGTTTCTTTTTACCATTTAACACTATAGCAGTTCCACTGCCTAGATTCTAAGTGTTTACAAGTGTTATTTGAATTTCTACATGCTTTATTTTATGCTACGTTCTATGCTGGACCCTGAATAGGTTATTTGTAATATTGAACTTTATATGCTATATTGCTAAGACCACCTGTACCAAGATATTGAGATATCTTCTCAACTGCAATTTTACATATTATATCTTCAGAAGTTATAACTGCTGGTTCAAAGAAAAAACATTTTAGAGTTTCTTGTCACACATTTCCAAGTAATTTTACAAAAAGTAAGTACCAATTCCCACTGCCAAAATGTGCGCATCTCATTATAACCCCACTGATACTGAGCGTTATCAGTGAATTAATCTATGTTAGATGCTATCTAATTTTTTATTTTATTATCTTGTTAAAAACATTTCAGCTTTATTGAGGTAGAGTTGACAAATAAAATTGTAAGATATTTAAAGTGTCCATCGTGATCGTACATAATATATATATGAAGAATCCCTCTCATCTAGTTAATTAGTACATTCATCACCTCACACATTTATCTTTTGTATGTGTGTGTAAGAGGACATTGACGTTCTACTCTCTTAGCGAATTTCAATTATACAACACAGTAACACACTGTTATCAACTGTAATCAAGTTTTACATTAGAGCCTTAGACTTTATTCATCTGAGAGTTTGTACCCTTTTACCATCCTCTCCCTATTTCCCTCAGCCCCTGGCAACCTATTTTCTACTCTCTGTTTCTATGAGCCTGATTTTTAAAAAAATTTTAGATTCCACATATAAGTGATAACATGCAGTGTTTTTCTTTCCATGTCTAGCTTATTACACTTAGCCTAAGGCCCTCAAGGTCCATCCAAGTTGTCACAAATGGCAGAATTTCCTTCTTTCTCATGATTGATAGTATTCCATTACATCATAGATAGATTATATCTTTATCCATCCATCCTTTGACAGACACTTAGGGTATTTCCATGTACCCATGTAGGGTATTATCCTTTGGATAAATACCCAGAAGTGGGTTTGCTGGGTCACGTGGTATACCATACAATTACCTTGAATTGTTTGTCTCTGTTGAGGAGAGTGGAGACACATTTTAAACTCTCCTGAGTAATTACAGTTTCATTGTTCTGCTCCTTTTATACTCCTTCCTTCCACCACCCCTCAAAAGGGTCCTGAATGAATTTTTAAATATTTAGCATGTTGATTCTTTATCATATCTTTCCAGATATTTTCACAATGTTTTGATATAGTTTAGGTTATTTTGTATTTTTATTTTTTAATTAATTAATTTATTTATTTTTGGCTGTGTTGTGTCTTCGTTGCTGCGCGTGGGCTTTCTCTAGTTGCGGCGAGCGGGGCCTTCTCTTCGTTGTGGTGTGCGGGCTTCTCATTGCGGTGGCTTCTCTTGTTGTGGAGCATGGGCTGTAGATGCGCGGGCTTCAGTAGTTGTGTCTCTTGGGCTCTAGAGCGCAGGCTCAGTAGTTGTGGCACACTGGCTTACTTGCTCCACGGCATGTGGGATCTTCCCGGACCAGGGCTCGAACCTGTGTCCCCTGCATTGGCAGGCAGATTCTCAACCACTGCGCCACCAGGGAAGCCCTAGGTGATTTTTTTTTTTAATTGATGTTCTAAATTTTCATGAAGGCAAAATAAGTTTCCTTTGTAACTCAGACATTTTAAAAACAAAACTGATATAATGTTCTAAAGTACATATTTCTCATGAAAAAACCTTATATCAATGTTATTATTTCTCACAATATGACTGTATGGGATTCTGGGTATTCTCTCAAAAATATCTCTTCTCTTAACCATAGAGTTTTGACATAGAAATGAAGCAATATTCTTATAAAATATCTAAGTGATTTTGTTTATTTTGTCTTCCTTATTTTCCAGCAGACCTCTAAATTCCCTGTGGTCTGGCACATGAACTATTATGTAATGTTACCCAGACTGAGGTTTAAAACTGTAAAACTGCATGAATATTAAGACTATAGGTATACTTTTAAGGTAAAATTTGTAAAATATACATGTGTTCTTACAAATGCTTTTCTAAAATACAAAAAATAAATTCTTTTATTTAAGAAGCAGGACATGTCATCTGACTTGACTCTATTCCAGTCAACTATATTCCGAAGGAATCAAAGTTCCCAGCAGTTTTGTTTTGTTTTTTTTAAATTAGGGCCTTCTTTTAAGATACTGAGAGAAGCTACAGAACCCATTCCAGAATGATTCAGTTACACCGAATTTTCTACATAATGTTACAGATTTTACAGAGCTCTACCTAAGAATCTCTATTATTCTTTCATTTCATCATAGAATTAAATTATACTTTAAAACATTTGACAAAATTTTTTTCCAGTCATATGTGATCTGCTGCATGAGGACATTTATTTCTGTTTCCTCCTCAAACTCTCCTCTTGTCAATAAAAAATATATATTATGCATAATATATAATAAAAGAATATATTAAATAAATATAATAAAAAGATAAAATTGTCTATAATGATATATAGTAAAATAATATATACACACATACGTACACAGTCATATCAACACACAAGGTCAAGTACAACAGGGGAGGAGATAACAAAGTGTGAACGGCCAACCTGATGTTGAAAGATGGAAATCCTTGGCTTAGCAGAGCAGAGCAAGCTCACCCTCAGTGCCTGGAGGAAGAAGACGGGGGGCGGGGGGAGCAAACAGACTAAACAACAGAGCCCAGAAGGACCATTTGCTCCAGGCAAAAGTCAGTAGAGCCACAGTATGAGATGGTGGGGTTAAAAAAATAAGAGGAAGATGGTTTAAAATCAGTATAAAGGGTTTAAGAGCCTTACGATCACCTCTTTTTTTTTTTTTTTTACAGATGGGGTAAACTGAAGCACAGAGGTGTTAAGAAAACTGCCCATATCATATGACTAGTGAGTGGTTCGAGAGACCGTGCTCATAAACACTTCATCTCTCAAACAGGGGATGCTGAGAGCTTCAGGTGGGAGAGGTGCCTGAATTGAGAATCAGACTTCAACAGCAACACTGGAAACTAGATTTCAGTGAAGTAACGGCTTCAGAACTTCCAGGCATGCTTGGTTGTTATTTCATGGTGCTTGGTTGTTATTTCATGGTTGTCAATGGGGTTGTTATAGCTCAGTTGCTGAACCAAACATCCCAAACTCACAGTCTGCTTTTCTCACGTCGAAGTCTAGTAGTCCTGGACAGGTATGGAAGCCGAGGCGACCATCAGAAAACCCAAATTCCTCTTCTTCTACTGTCTGTCTTCCTCAGCATGTGGCTCCCACCAGAGGGTCGAAGACGGCTGCTCTAACACACACAGTCACGTCTTCACTCCAGCCGGGGGATGGCGACAGCAGGCAGCAGGGCACGTTCCTCCCTCTCACATCCTACAGGGAGCTCTTGCGGCCACATTAACATGCCAGGGAAACCGGGAAAGCAGTCTTTATTCTGAGCCTGCTGGATGCCCGCCACAGTTATTAAAGAGAGAAAGCATGAATGGATGTTGCCGGAAAAGTAGCTTTTGGCCATTTGTGGTCTCTAAATCGTCAGCATGCTTGAACACTCTCTTCATGAATTAGCAAATGACGTGCTCCCCCGAACAGAGAGTGAAAAAGAAACAGTAAGATGTGGCATCTAGGAAGTAGGTGATCCAACACAGGAAAGAGGTAGAGAGAATTCCCAGGAGGCTGGAGAAGGGCAGGCAGGTGCAGAAGTTGTGCAGCAATTGTAGGCTTCAACAGTGCTGGTGAGAGCAATAAAGACACCTGAGTCTCCAAGAAGAAAAACGGCTCTGAACCTTTTTCTGATGTGCTTGACTGAATGGAGAGCCAATGCTGTCAGAGAATTTGAAAATACATATTTAAGTATGCAGGAAAATAAGTAAATGAATCAAGACAAGTAATTATAAACTCTAGGGGGGAAAAGGGACAGATTTGGTGTCCCATTTATGGTGTGTGATTACATTGTGAATTATAAGATTATATAATGAGCAGCTGATAGTGGTATTGTGGGTTGAATTTTGTGCCCCCCCTCTCCAGATTGATGTGTCGAAGCCCTAACCCCCAGTATGTAACTGTTTTGTGGAGATAGGGTCTTTGAAGAGGTAATCAAGAGAAGATGAGGTCGTTAAGATGGGGTCTAATACAATATAACAGGCATCCTTATAAAAAAGGGATTTGGACACAGACACACACACTCAGGGAGAATGCCACAGGATGATGGAGAGGCAGAGATGGGGTGATGGTTCCAAAGCAAAGGAGCGCCAAGGATGGCCAGCAAATACCAGACACTAGGGGGGAGGTGTGCAACAGACTGTCCCTCACATCCTCAGAAGGAACCCGCTCTGCCGACAGCTTGATCTCAGACTTCCAGCCTCCAAAACTGGGAGACAATACATTTCTGTGTTTAAGCCTTCCAGTTTGTGGCACTTGGTTGCACAGCCCTGGACGACTAACAAGATTGGTTAAAGCAGAACTGTGATACCAATTTGATGGGAGGAAGGGTAGTAGGGGAGAGTGTGAAGGGTAAACTCATTTTCCATAGAAAACCTAAGATGGAAAAATCAAGGTTCTTCAATAAGTATGTGATCTAGAAACAGTGACGTCAACGGCAGGAGAAACAGCTGAAATGTGAGCTGTTGGCCTTTGAGGAGTGTAGAGAAACAGGAGGAGGGAGGACTCCAGTTGCCGTCCCTGACCTCCTAAAATACGCATAGGAAAAGCGCACGCATACGACAGTACGTCAATAATAACACGGAACAAGGAGCATCTCTAAGATGTTTCAGGTACACGGGGTGATGCTAGGGCCACCCCCCTAGCAACATGCTGTTCAGCGGGCTTTCTCCCTCTGCATCCCAGCCCCTCCTCTGCCTCTGTCATCATCCCAGCCACTCCTCCGTGGGCACTTCTGACACCTGAGAATTTCCTGGACCCATGAGACACAAGCCACAGCTTCAGAAACTTGGCCCCCTCCTGCTTCCGTCTGGATGTGTGTAAAATTTGACAGCGCTAATCTGAAGTGTTACGTTTAACTGGCATCAAGCGGAGTCTTCAGAACCCAGGAACCAGCAACTCTGTGCTGCCTCGAATCCCTTCAAAGTCCCCTTCATGTAAGACAGGTAAAAGTCTCATCCTCAGTCACGATTCTGAAATGTTCAGTTCCTACATCACGTCAACTCAGGAACAGCTCTACGGTTCAGACACAAAACATTGACTTTTGTGATGTAAAAATGGTACAGGTAAATCCGTTAACAGCCATTCCCACCGGGCCCCCTAAAGATGCCCACCTTGTAGAGGAGACGTATTTTGTTGTCATTCTCTTTGAGCTCTCCACTCGGCTTCTTGGAATCTAAGAATCTTCCCTAGAAACTTTCTGACACAGGCAGATTTTGGATGTGCTGTTTGCTCTGTTGTCCCCTCCTGGATCACAGCCAACCCCACTGAGGCTCCACCCACCGAGACCCCGCCTTCCTGAGCATCTCATCTCTGGTGCCGCCCCTTCTCCTCCTCCTCCTCCTCCTCCTCCTCCTCCTCGATGCAGGCTGCTCCGGCTTCTCCTGACGCCCAAGGCCTGCTAGGACGTGTCTCCTGTCTGGGGAGGCCCACAACTCACCCCAGGGATGGCCTCTCACCCACTATGAAATCCAGCTGTTAGCCTCAGGCTCCCTGGTCCTGGCTTTCCGGAGGGCTGCGGAGTGCCTGACAGGCAGCACGTGGGTCCCAGTGGGTCAGCACCTGCTGAGACCTGCCCGACGCCCTGTCTCCTCAGCTGACACCACCCAGATACAACATCTGATTCTCCCTCCGATGTACAAGGATGGCTCACGAACGAAGGGCAACGGTGTGGGTTTGTGAGTGAGCGATTTTGACAGGTTTGAGACATCTGGGGACAGCTTGAGCCTCTGTAAGCTTTCGTATTCTTTCTGGGCACAGGGATGACACCCTAGGGATGAAGTCGTGGTGTGGCTACTGCAGCTCCCCTCTGCAGTGACAGCAGCCCTCTCCCGTGGGTGCCAACACCACTGAGAAGTCTGACAGTGTCCTGGTGACTTTGTGGAGCATCCCTTCTCAATTTGGTCCTACTCAGATGCGGGGAGATTGCTACTACCATGGTAGCAATGCCTTATCCCCATCCACTTCATCTCTAAGTGGGGAAAATAGACAGAAAAATCTAGCTGTGGAAGAAAGTAAACAATTTTCTCCTGTGAGCCATGGTTTAAGAAACACAGGCTGAAAATGGCGATGCCTTAAAAATAAGCTGACACTTGTGAAAAAAGGTAAGTAAAGAAGATTTAAGTTTGCAAGCTAATTAATACAACTCTGTATCATGTAGTCCTTCCTCGGGCTGCATAAGGTTTTACTGTGAGTTACGGAGAAAGCAAGATTGGAACCCCCGTCTCCTAACTGTCTAGTCTGCGTTTTCAAGGGCTTTTTGCAGTAATTCCTGCACACACTCCAAGTCTAGCCAACCTCAGACAGATGGGGTGCAACCACGCCAGGACATTGTTGGGGCGAGGAGAGAGGAGGAAAGTTACATCTTGTACACACTCTATGCAATCCTTGCTTCCTAATCTCTTCCCCCAACCAAAGTAGGACTTGGAAGTCCCCACATGTATATAAAGATATGTATCCAAGGCAACTCTGCCAGGGGCAGGAGTTTCCTGGGGGCTACTCTCTTTCCTCCTTAAGAGGCTGGGAAGACAACAGAGACAGAGGAGGTAGCTGAGGACACAACAGGAGAAAACCCGCTGAACAGCATCTTGAATGGAGTGGTTCAAGCATCACCCCATCTGGGCTGATATATGTTAAAGATGCTCTTTTCCTTTTAGTTTTATCAGAGTAATGCACGTGTTTCTGTCTTTTAACAAAGCTGAGCTTTCAAGAAAGAACTGTGGATACGCAGGCACGGAGGGCAGTGCCCGAGAGGCAGAGGAGCAGTCCCAAGCTGGCTCAGCCGTGTTTCCTGGGTTTGTGCCTGGGTAAGAAAGGAGCAAGCGTCCATGCACAAAACAGCGACTGTCAGAGGGCTGCAAACGCGGATGAAGAGGGACTGAGACATTCTGTCCAGCAGGATAGGGGAGCTCAGGAAAATATCTTCCAGGAGAAATTAAAACTCCAGACCTGAATTTTGCCTGAGTCAGGAGTCCAAATTATTCTACACATGAGGTGTAGGAAAATCTAATTAGAGGGATTAATATAAAAATTGGTCCTAGGCCAGTGATATTGCTGAGCCATCTGGAAGAATTAAGTAGAAAGCCAAAATTAAATGGAGGGATACTTCACCCGTTGAGGCTTTGTGGATTGACATACAAAATAAGAACCATTTCAAAGTTTAAAAACACACGGAGAAGACCTCTCTGAAAATCCTAAGGAAAACACAGCAACTAGTGTACAGGCTAGCATCAGAGGAACCTGAAATTGTAAAATACCAAACTGAAAAATTTTACAGTGAATAGACTTCAAATCATTAAAAAGATGAAGGTAAGTTGTTTTACAGTGAATAGACTTCAAATCTTTAAAAAGATGAAGGTAAGTTGTATAAACCTTTTTTAAAAACCCAATTAAAAAAAGAAGAAAGGTATTGTGCTAAAAAAGTTTAGTCATAGGGAGAAAAAAATAAAATCAGATCTCTGCCCACAAAATAACAACAGAAATATTCTAGAGGCATAAAAGATCTAATAGTGCATATGAAACTTAAAAAATTGTGAGTTCTGGGTCTACGTGGGGATATAAACAGGTGGAAAAAGTGTGGCCTACAATAGTACGACAATGAAGTTGTACTCATCAGAGAGCTGCAGTCACAGAGTAGCCAAATAACTCCAAATCTGGGGAGAGGCCAGTGCCTAGAGGAAGATGAGACCGCAGTACTTATTGACCTGGGTCACATGCAGCTGGACCCCCTGGTAAGTAGAATTCTGCTGCAACTGTCAATGAACTGGTGAAGGCCAAGTGCAGGCTGGAAGGAGGGTGTGCAGCCCCTGGGAGAAGCAGATAACAGGGGTGGGAAGGGGTTGCACATTCTTGAAGGCCTTTTATCATGCATCCCATCAGATGCTAAAGGGGAGACAGGAATCCCAAGAAACCTACTGTGGGAGGGGCACAAAAGTCCACCTGGATCCTGCTTCCCCATCTTCCCCATGGAATAAAAGTCTAATCTGTGGGGGTAATGTAGGCAAAAAAAAAACTGTCTTGCAGCTGCAGGAAGGGAACAGAAGAAAGGCCTTTAATCCTAAGGTCGGGGAGTAAGGGCAGGAATACCAAAGGGGTCCAGAACTACCAGGGGTCCTGGAAGACGGACAGGAGCACTCATGAAGTCCCTTCCCCTGAGGCCCAGGACACAAGCCCATCTAAGACTGAGGGTTAATCTGAACATCAGAGAAGTCTATCCACCCCAAACCAGGTAACAAGCATCGATTAAAAGTAATTGCAGAATACTTCTGGGAAATAAACCAGAGACAAACTCTCTCTGAATATCAGGGGAAGGGAAGTCTTAAAGCTGAGGTGGGGCAATTTTAAGGTTTCTCCTTTTTTAGAGGAGAAACATCTAGAAACCCAGCCTCCATAAAACAACAAGGTGATGGTAGAAGAATTTGGAGCCTGTAGTGATTGAAGATAATCATAACAACAGCCTCAAAACCAGCCCCACTCCTAAGTAGATGGAGGGTCAGCAAACCATGGCCCACAACCAGATCTGGCCCACTTCCTGCTTAGTGAACACAGTTGTATTGGACACATCCACACCCACCTGTGTACATATTGTCAGAGGTTATTTTGTAGAGATCTTATGACTCACAAGTCCTAAAGTAGATCTTGACCCTTTCTAAAAGCTTCTGTTGATCTTTTGACTAAATTAAGACAAACCTCCCCAGGAAAGGATGAGTATAAGAAAAGATGTGCCTATTTCCAAACATAAAACTATTTATTCAGTTTCTACAGCACTATGGGCATCTTTCAACAAAAAAACTTCAAAGCATAAAAAAAGCAACAAACTCCCAAGAAACAGAACAATACACAAAACCAAACTCAGATATGAAGCAGATGTTGTAACTATCTGACTAGGAATTTAAAATAACTATTACTAATACGTTTATGTTGAAGAGTCTAGTAGAAAAGGCATATAACATGAAAGATCAGATGAAAAATTAGCAGAGAGATGGAAACTGTAAGAAAAAAATCAAGTAAAAATGTTAGAAACGAAAAACACAGTAACAGAGATGCAGAATGGTTTCCATGGGCTCATGATACAGCTCAAGAAAGAGTCAGTGTACTTGACAACATGTCAATGAAAGTTACCCAACTGAAAGACATAGAGGAAAAGACTGAAAAATCAAAAAAGCATCCAACGCTATGAAAAAATATCAAATGTTTGGATATGTGCATAATAGGAATCCTAAAAGGAGAAGAGAAAAGAGTGCATAAGAAATATGACAATTTTCCAAAATGATTTATGGACACCAAACTACAGATCCATAAAGCTCAGAAATGTTAAGCAATATATACTAAAAACAAACAAAAAACCCCACCAAACATCAAGATATATATTTTTCTAACTGTTGAAAACAAAAGACAAAGAGAAAAACATGAGGTTAGCCAGAAAAAAAAATACATTAAATAAAGAGGGACAAAGATAAGACTTTCAGCAGAATTCTTATTGGAAACCATGCAAGTAAGAACATAATGCATTGACAACTTTAAAGTCCTGAAAGAAAATAAAATCTGTCAATCCAGCATTTAATAGTCTGTGAAAATATCCTTTAAAAATACAAATGATGACGTCTTTCTCAGGTGAACAAAAACTGAGGAAATTCATTGCCGGCAGATCTACTCTACAAGAAATGTTAAAGTATGCTCTTCAAGGAGAAGGAATATAATATCAGACAGAAAATGAATCTACACACACACAAAAAAAGTGTGGAAAATGTAAAAAATGAAGGTAATATAAACTTCATTTTCCTTTTCTTTTTTTTTTTAAATGATTTATTTATTTTTGGCTGTGTTGGGTCTTCGTTTCCATGCGAGGGCTTTCTCGTTGTGGTGAGCGGGGGCCACTCTTCATCGCGGTGCGTGGGCCTCTCACTATCACGGCCTCTCTTGTTGCGGAGCACAGGCTCCAGACGCGCAGGCTCAGTAGTTGTGGCTCACGGGCCTAGTTGCTCCGCGGCATGTGGGATCTTCCCAGACCAAGGCTCGAACCCATGTCCCCTGCATTGGCAGGCAGATTCTCAACCACTGCGCCACCAGGGAAGCCCTCCTTTTCTTTTTAATTGCTCTAAAGGATAACTGTGTAAAGCAAAAATTGTAGCACGGTATGGTGTGTTTATAGTATATGTAAAAGTAAACTGGCAACAATATCACAAATAAGAGGGAAGAATTTATATATAAATATATTTATATATATTATACTTATAAGAATATATAGTTGTAAGGTTCTTACACCACATATGAAGAAGTATAATTTTAAGTATAATATTAACTGAATACAGATTCTGATTAAGATCTACATTTTTAAACCCTAGGGCAACCATCAGAAAAAATTTTTTTAAAGAAGTATAAATTATAACTCAGCAATAGAAATAAAAATGGAATTACAAAAATTGCTCAAATAACCCAGGAAAAGACAAGAAAAGATGAAAAAATGAATCAAGAAAAGATTAAATGAGTAGAAAACTGCTAATAATATGGTATGTTTTAATCTATATCAATAATTACATTTAATGTAAATGGTCTGAACACACAAAGTGAAAATACGATTAGATGGGGTAAAAACAAGGCCCACCTCTATGCTGTATATAAGAAATTCACTGTGAATATAAAGACACATATAAGTGAAAACTAATAGGATGGGAAATGATGTACCATGCAAACACTAAACAAAAGAAAGTTATAGTACTTATATTTATTTCATATAGTATGTTCGAAGTAAACGTCAAAACAAGGAAAATTATCAGAGTTAAAGAAGGACATTACATAATGATAAAAAGATCAATTCTCTAAGAAGACATAATAATAAACATGTGTGCACCTAACAAAGGACTTCAAAATATATGAAGTAAAACCGATAGAACTAAAAGAAGAAGTAGACAAATCTATAATTAGAGTTGGAGTTTTCAACCCTCCTCTCTCTCTGTTCTTAAAAGAACAAATAGGCAGAAAGTCAGTAAAGATATAGGAAACTCGAATGAACAACTTCATTAAGTTGATACTTTATTGGCCAACAGCAGAATAAACCTTTTTTTAAGTATACATGGAACATTCATTGAATAGCTCACACTCTAGGCCATAAACAAGCTTTAACAAATTTAAAAGAATAAAAAGCATAGTTAAGTGTTTTCTCAAGTCTTGACTTAAAATTAGCAACCAATAACAGAAAGATATCTGGAAAATCTGCAAGTATCTGGAAATTAAACAATACACTTTGTAATAACCCATAGGTCAAAGAGGAAGTACACAGTAAAATTAAAAATAGTTTAAGCTGAATGAAAATTATGAAAATACTACATTTCAAAATTTGTAGGATAGGACTACCCTGGTGGCGCAGTGGTTAAGAATCCGCCTGCCAATTCAGGGGACACAGGCTCGATCCCTGGTCCTGGAAGATCCCACATGCTGCGGAGCAACTAAGCCCGTGCGCCACAACTACTGAGCCCGGGTGCCACAACTACTGAAGCCCATGCACCTAGAGCCTGTGTTCTGCAACAAGAGAAGCCCCCACTCGCTGCAACTAGAGAAAGCTGGTGCGCAGCAACGAAGACCCAATGTGGCCAAAAATAAATAAATAAATAAATAAATTAATTAATTAATTAAAATTAAAATTTAAAAAAATTGTAAGATGCAGTTAAAAGCAGTGCTTAGAGTGAAATTTATAGCAAAAACTACTCATATTAGAAAAGAAGGAAGCTCTCAAACCTGTAATCTAAGCTTCCACCTTAAGAAACTAGGGGGAAAAAAGAGAAAATTAGATACTTCACTCCAGTTGGTCATTTGGTTTCTCACAGGGCTTACTGGTTAGCAATTCTGAAACAAACAAACAAACAAAAATCAAATTAAGGGAAATCTCTAAAAACAAAACTGACAAGTGCTCTTCAAGCTCATCAAAGACAAGGAAAACCTGAGAACCTATCAAAAATTGAAGGAGACTAAGGAGATATGACAATTAACTGTAATGTGTTCCTTTGCATTGCATTCTAAAATAGCAAAGAGATATAAAATTTAACACAAAATTTAAAAATTTGAAATCCAAATGAAGTCCTTAGTGTTATCCCTGTTGACAAATGTTGCTGTAGTTTATTCATTTTTCTCTTCTATTTGGTATTCTGTTACATGCGTAAGTTATCAGGTGATACAGAGAAAAAAGTTTAAAAAATATTGAATAGCTTAATGATATTATATATATGTATACATACATATAAAAATAAATGTGTATATGTAATCACACATACATATCATAATAAAATCACATTTATATACTCTAAATTATAAAAACTTTCATGGAAATGAAATATCTCAACCTCAGGAGATTAATTATGCGTGTGAGGGAATGAGAAGAATTTTAATGAACCTTTAACATTTTATTCCTTTTAAGAAAACTCATAGGGATCCTACACTAATTTTTCAAATTGGTGGAAAAAGACCTTGTTTTCATCTTTTCTTTACATCATTAGAACTTGAAAGGTTTACCACTGTACTATCATCACGTTCTGTTGCGGAGATTTTATTTGAAGACAGAATATTTAAGTCCCTTAAATACAGAGGGATTCCTTTCCAAAGAGCTTTAGATAAGCTCTTGTTTCTGAACAAAAACAAACAAATTAAAAACAGTAAACTAATAGCTTTTACAGACATAGCCAAGAACTGGTTAGCTAAAAAAAAAAAAAAACGAAAAAGAAGAATATCACAATGCCCTAGCTTATCTAATCAGAATATGGAGCATGTCAACAGATAAGCTTAGGAATGAAACTGGACTCATCATCTTTGAGGCAGAGGAGATATTAAATGTTTAAACAAATCACGTGGTCACTGCCAGAATCTCTTCCATCTCTTGCCATTGCCTGTGGCCACCCGCCCCTCCAGAGGTGGCTGCTGATTGAGCTAAACCAATGGGTATAGCCCCAGCTCATGCAACTAAAATAAGTAGAAGGAAGTTCAGAATATTTTTGGGTGAATTAGAAGAAGAGGCAAACATGAGGCTTGAAACTAGTACCGTAACACGGGTTTGTGAATTGGGATGGGTCCCCTTCCTGGTACCCTGTGATGACTTGCTGTTATCAAGATTACTATAAAGACAACTCATATATCTACACTGAGTCTCTAAGTGCTGTTAGGGACTGAAAGTGTGCTCTCCCACCCAGATTCATATGCTCACATCCTAACCTCCAAGGTGACTGTATTTGGAGATAGGGTTTTTACAGAGATAATTAAGGTTAAATTAGGTTAGAAAGGTGGAGTCCTAATCCAGTAGGACTTGTGTCCTTATAAGAAGAGGGAGAGACACCAGGGATTCACATGCACAGAGGAAATTCCACGTGAGGACATTCCATTGAGAAAGTGGCCATCTGCAAGCCGAGGAGAGAGGCCTCTGGAGAAACCAACCCTGTTGGCACCTTGATCTTAGACTTCAGCCTTGACTATAAGATGTAAATTTGTGCTGTTGAAACCACCCAGTCTGTGGTATTTTGTTATGGCAGCCTGAGCAGACTCTCTGTGCTAAATTTCAAACATCTTAAACTTAGAGTAAATCAGTGCTACTTGGGACACTCCTTTCTCCTCCTTTCCCAGGCTGGGACTAAGAAGTGAGAGGGGAGAAGAGGGAATGCAGACAGGGAAGCCGTGTTCTCCTCCATGGTTCCCTGTTTACACCAGATTGACACTGAAGCCACCTTTATGCCAGCATCTGATGTTTGCTCTTGTGTGGCACAGTGTGATTTGTTTCCAGACACTTTACAAGAGGCCCTGCTGTATATTCCCTGACATGAGAGATCCTACTTGCCTTCTTCCAGTGACCCTTTTCTGGTTCCTCTGGTCTCCTGCGAATGACCCTCTTGGTGGAATCCTGGAAAGACAGCCTAAATCAATCCATTTCCCACTGGGGCTGATTGATCCAAGGGAAACTCAATCATTCCCGTGTCCTGAAAGAGCGGAAGTGTAGCTTACTCCACTGCTATCACCTCCCTGCCCTGCCATCTCCGTCCAGTCATGTGCTTGCCCCTGGGAAGAAGTGGCAAGTCTAACTGCAGATGTGGAGGGAATGAGTCATCAGCTTCCCCTTCCTCGACTCACCCCGAATATTTACGATAAGTCTGCTGATAAGCTCTTCACTAAGCTTGAACAGGTCTTGCCATGGGATACGAACAAAAGCCCAAGCCCTCTCCACTGATCCAATGAGTCTTGACTCAGTAGTTCTCACTGTCTGCTTGCCATCACATCGCCTCCTCACGTGGGCTGAGGCAGTGGTCCTGGGTGGCAGGGATTGCTCTACATCTTACTAATAAGGTTTCACAGAACTGGCTGGTTCCTTTCCACTGGGGCCACATATATTATGCCTTACATTTCTCATCAAAAAGAGATCAATGAACCTAGGTTGAAAAATTTAGTTTGGAGAAAAAAATACTGAAATCAATTTTGAAATATGTTTTTCTACATGCAGGATATCCAAAGTGACTATCCTGTTGGCAAGTGAAAAAGGGAACAGGCTCATGGAATTCTTAAGATCAATGCAATTGTTTAGGCAAAGAGTGAAAAGAAAGAGAATAAAGGTCCAAAAAGAGTTTGTTAAATGATCACCACGTAGGGGTGATGCTAGAGGTGCTTGTGGAGGGGCTTAAAGTAAGCTGTCAGAAAGGTGTTGTGTTGTAGAGAAGAAGGAAAAAAGGTGAGGTGCCTTGGACAAAATAACACCTTCTGAATTAGAAAGAAAGCCTGACAAAGGCTAGACAATGAAATGATGATAATGATGGTGATGATGGTGATGGTGGTGATGAGGATGGTGATGATGATGGTGATGGTGATGATGATGGTGATGGTGATGGTGATGATGATGGTGATGGTGATGGTGATGATGATGGTGATGGTGAGAATGTTGATAATATTTAGAGAGCAGGTACTCTGAGTTAGGATATGAACTTCACATTTATGACTCCTTGATCCTCACAACCGGTTACTCTATGAGTTAAGTACTTTTTTCCCACATTATACAGATGAGAAAAGTGAGATGATCTTCACATAGAGATTTTATAGGAACTGCTTTATGGAGAACTTTTGTCTTTACTGATCTCAATACTCTTCAGCAGTAACTCATGAGATGCTCTGAGCGTGTCTATAAATAACCTCCTGAGGCATTCAAGTCTTTCAAGTCATGATCTAAAGTGAAAGGGAAAGTAATCTGTTTTCCCCAAAAGTGCTAAAGAACACAGGTCTGGTAATTTGAGGCTTCTAGATGTGATTCATTTTTAAAGCTGAGAATACCTCCAACACAAGTTAGAAGTAGCTTTTGCTTCTAGAAAGGTAATTACATTTATCTTGCAAACTCACACCTTCCTTACCTCTCCAGCTATCAAAGAAATAATAGTAACAGCCAGTGTTTGTTGTGTTCACCTGGGAGTGTGGGTAATTTCAATTCACACAGCTGGTCTGTGGTGGAGCAGGATTTGAACACGGAGACTCTGGTGGCAGAACTTATAAATTTAACTTTATACCATGGCTACATCTCATGAAAGCCCATTTCTGTACCCTATCAGAAATCATCAAAGTGATTGAGAGGCTTAAGAAAGGCCAGTGGATCCCAGGTACTCTCTTAAATAGTCTCTTATTATTCACATTTACACAGATTGTTCTCCCAGCAGAAGTACTCACATTCAAAAACTTGTGGAAATGAATGAGGTTTCTAACATTTGGGACTGGGGGAAGGTTTGGCAAGTGTATTGAGGTGTCACCACAGAAAAACAAATGAAATCATAAATCAGAAAAGATTATGTGAAGAAAAGACCTAAATACAAGATATTTGATAGCAGAAGTTAAAACTATCTTAGAATTATGAGAGTGGCAATTCTTTTTTAAAAACAGCTTTACCAAGTTATAATGTATATATAAAAAAACTGCCCACATTTAATATATACAATTTGATGAGTTTGGATATATGCTTATGCCTGTGATATCATTGCCACAATCAAGGTAATAAACAGGCATCACCTCCAAGAGTTTCCTTGTGTGCCTTTGTGGGTTTGTGTGTGCTGTTTGTGTGTGTGTGTGCGTGTGTTTGCGTGTGTGTAATAACACACAGTTAACATGAGATCCACACTCAACAAATTTTTAAGTGCATCACAGATGTATTGTTAACTATAGATCTCTAGAACTTAATGAACGTGAAATATGACAGGAGAGAGGTCCTGTTTATATTCAATCTCACTAGCCTGATGTTAGCACTGTATGATGCTCACACAAGTTTGGAGGTCATCTGTCCCTGAGAACAAGTCATTAGGTAACTTTTCCAATTGTCCTACCAAAGGAAAAACATTAATAAGTTTGTGCTGTTGTTAGCTACTATGTTTGTGGTGATTTTTTAAGCAGCAATAGAAAGCTAATACATGGTAAACTGAAAAATGGTTTCTTCACTGCATCTCATTTTGGTTTCTACTCTTAAATAACTCTTTGGGGTTTGGGTCTTGGTACATCTGGAGGGTTTAGCCCTGGAGGGAACTTCTGAAACATCGGTGTTACCAAACGTCAGCCTGCAAACATGGCGAGGGTCCTGCCCTCCTCAGTCACATGCCCAGAGGTCCCTCCCACATTCCTACTCTCCCTTCTGCACACATTTGCTTCCAATGGGTCCCTCAGCCTGCAGATCTTTCCCAAATAGGGACTCAGGGGGCAGTCTCCCCATTCTGGTTGGCTAATGGGTGGAGTTGGACAATAAGGTCTTTGAAGCCAATCAAAGTCTAAATCTCAGGAGTGAACCATCACTCCATTTGAGGGCAGACACGGTGTCCTATTGCCTTATGCCTTGTGACTAATGGTGCCTAGACCAGACCCAGTAAATGCCTTTGAATGAATGAATTAAACGACCTACAGACGGCCTAAGCTTCTGGGGAGACTCAGCTTGCCCGCTGCTTTCATAATCGAACATTTATTTCTATCCTTCCAAGAACAATATGTTCTCCTCTACGCCTTTTTCCTCCTGAGGTCCTAGGTCAAATGATATGTGAAGGCTTTCTTGACACTTCCTCTCTCTGCTGACTTTATAAAAGTTGTTGCTTATCTTATTAAATTCAGTATATGGTGTTTTAATGACTAGTTTATAAACAGTGATTATGAATCTTGGAGGAATTATTCTAGATCTTTATCATCTTTGTTTTTCCAATAAATATCAGAATTCCCATCTTACAGTAGTAATTAAGAAATATTTTAATATGGTACCAAATCTCTCTTTTTACAGCACTGTGTTGATTTCTGGCTACACAAAAATGATCATTAAATAATACAAATCATTTTTAGAAATCTTTTCTATCCAAGTGTATCTTTAAAATTGGAGCTGCTAACTGACATTTAAGAAAGCAAAAAACTTGATCAAAATGCCTAGGGGGAAAAAAGCCTTCTGAGATAATGACACAAATTAGAAGGAGTCTCTAAAAACCCAACCTACAGATCTGGTATTGGTATGGAGGGAGGAGGTTAGATACTAATGTGGTTTCTGTGACTAATTAGCTGTGTAACATTGTGAAAGTCACCACTTAACCCTCCAGGACATCAGTTTTCTCAACAGTAAACTGAGAGGATTGAAGTCAATACCTCTAAGATTCTTTTATTCTTAAGATTGTCATACTAAGTGAAGTAAGTCAAACAGAGGAAGACAAATATCAGATGAGATTGCTTATATGTAGAACCAAAAAAAATGATGCAAATGAACTTATTTACAAAACAGAAACAGACTCACAGACAGAAAATGAATTTATGGTTACTGGGGCGAAGGGGGGGAGGGGATAGATTGGGAGTTTGGGATTAACACGTACACACTGCCATATTTAAAATAAACTGCCTTTCCATGAGAAAACATTCTATGATTCTGATATTAAATATATTTTATTAAGAATTTTAAAATTTTTATAAAGATACTGATGAATGCAAATCTTTCTTAGTTATTGAAACAGTGGCTTAGTGGCTGAATTTTTTTCAAAGTCTAATTTTTGAGGAGTACCATCTTATATAGTAGAATAGGAATGACAAATGTTGATTCTTTGTTCCTAGCACACAGTTTGAACACAAGGTATCTTTTGAAAGTGATGGTAGCCTATCACAGATCACAGGATTTGAATTGTCTCAAAACCTCCCTGCAGATTTGTAATCTGATAATGACATCCACACTCAGTAGAAACCAGTCCAGCAAGCCAGATGGACTCCACAGAGGTGAGAAAAAACATTCTGTACCATTAGAAACACCACAGTAGGTCATTATACCTTAATAATGATGAAAATGTCAAATTGTGTACTTCTTAAGTTAATCAGAAAAAATCAAAATGCATTTTAGTAGGCATTCATAAAATATACACACTTTGGGAATGTTTGGGAGATTTTAAGGAAGATTAAAGTCATATCTTTCCAGAAAAAAACCATAGAAATGTACAGTGTTATAGTGGTTTGAATAGTGTCGCCCCAAAATTCATGTCCATCTGAAATCTCAGAATGTGACCTTATTTGGAAATGGGGTCTTTGCAGATGTAATTAATGAAGTTCAGATAAGGTTGTACTGCATTAGGTTGGGCCCCAAATCTAATGATCCCTGTTCCTTTCAGAAGAGGAGACACGTACGCACAAGGAAGGGGGTCAAGTGAAGACAGAGGCAGAGATTGATGTGATGCAGCTACAAGCCAAGGAATGCCGGCAACACCAGAAGCTGGAAGAGGCAAGGAGGGATTCTTCTGTCGAGTCTTCAGAGAGAGTATGACTCTGCCGACACCTTGATTTTGCATGTTTAGCCTCCAGAGCTGTGAGAGAATAAATTTCTGTTATTTCAATCCACCAGGTTTGTGGCAATTTGTTCTGGCAGCCATAGGCACTAATACAGGTGTTAAGGTGGATTACGTAATAAAAAATAAGGAAGGGAGAGTGCATATACTGAAGTCTTGTCGTGACTGTGCACCTTATCCAACTCATTTTATCCAATTTAATTCTTACATTCACTGTATGAGGTAACTATTATTATCTCCATTTTACAAAATGAACAACAGTTTTGGAGAAGTTGAGAGACATGTTCATAATCATACAGATGGTTAAGTGGTGGATAAGGTTGGACATCAGGCCAAAAAAACCCAAAAAACACCCCATGCTTTTCCTATGGCTGCCATTAAGGGCTGCAGAGGCCTCCACCAATTATCTAAAGATATGGCCAGTGGAGGAGGCAACTCAGCTTCAGTTTTTCCCTTCAAGAGGGAAAAAGAGGAAGGCATGGGCAGTCACCGAAGGGAGAGGTGGTGGACAGGAGTGGTATTCCAGGCAGGAGATGGGGCCTCACCCGAGCAGCCCCGGCAGCCTCACTGGGGTCTGAAGCCTGTTGTCTCAGATAAGCCGGAGCTGCAGGGACAATCTGAAGGCAGCAAGAGTCCTATTGTTCTCTATGAGGAAGTTTCCAAGCATTATCTCTGTGGGGAATGGTCCATCTGTGTGAAGTGGGAATATGTAGAAAATGAAACTGTATGGTGACATGTTAACAGAGGCTGAGGAGTTCTGTGTGTTCTAGAATGTGCCTTTTCTTTTGAAATTTATTTATTTTAATTTATTTATTTTTGGCTGCATTGGGTCTTTGTTACTGCGCACCGGCTTTCTCTAGTTGCGGCGAGCAGGGGCTTCTCTTGTTGCAGAGCATGGGCTCTAGGTGCACAGGGCTTCAGTAGTTGTGGCTCGCGGGCTCAGTAGTTGTGGTGCATGGGCTTAGTTGCTCCACGGCCTGTGGGATCTTCTCGGACCAGGGCTCAAACCCATGTCCCCTGCGTTGGCAGGTGAATTCTTAACCACTGCGCCACCAGGGAAGTCCTAGAATTTGCCTATTTTGATCTGCAATATGCTTTCTTTTTTTTTTTTTAACTTTTTATTTTATGTTGGAGTATAGTTGATTAAGAATACTGTGTTACTTTCAGATGTACAGCAAAGTGATTCAGTTATACAGATATATGTATCTATTCTTTTTCAAATTCTTTTCCAATTTAGGTTGTTACATAATATTGAGCAGAGTTCCCTGCAATATACTTTCACTGTATCCCTCCTCTGGTGGCCTGGAACTGCAGGGACCACAAAGATGAACACCATTTTCCTTTCAACTTTGTAGTGTAATGTGGAGAAGTCACACATAGTTTCAGACAACTTATTTATTATCACCCTCCTCATCAGGCAGAAGAATTATAGATGTGTCGACTCACCCTCTGATTTCAAATGGACCAGCTCTGTGACTCGATTTTGAGTTTTCTAGGTTTACTGGAAATTGATGTCCGTGAATAAAAATTCATTATGTGCGTGGTCCCCGAGTTGCTCTTACTGATTCCTGGCTCACTTTATAAAGTAGCCCCTCAAAAGTTTGCCAGTGAGACGCATATCTATGTACCGAACAATTTTCCCACTTGATGATTTAATGAAATCAGAATCCTAAAATACTATGGTTAAGTAAGATTACCTTTCAAAATTGTGAATCTTGGACCTATTGAAAAAGAAGGAGGCATTTTATGATCTTGATTATGTTTACTACATGGTAGCAAATATTCTAAGGTAAGCAGTTCCTCCAACTCCTCAGGTATCTGGCAGCACTTAGGTTGTCTTTGTTCCTAGGTCGTTTGTGTCTGTGTTTCATTTCTTGTGACTTCTGAACACCCTGGATCAAGTCTCTGACTCTCTGAAGCTCCTAGCACTGAGCAGTATTAATTAACCCTTTCCACTCAACCTTATTGAAACATGACCAGACTCTGGACAAGGACAGTGGAAAAGCAAAGGAGACACAGATAGACATATACCCTGGTGACCAAAGTCTACCTTACCTTAACCATCACTTCTATTAAAAATGTGAGTTTTATTCTGTTCTAGATTATGTCCCTGTAAAATTAAGTAGACCATAAGGGCTGATTCAATGAAAACCATGTATGGGTCCTTGAAAGAAAAAAAACTTGCCTTGTATATTTAAGAGGAAAGTGCTAGAAAACATCCTAGAAAATGGCGATTATCGCCCCAGCTTTGTCTGCTGGTGGAGCAATTCTCAGATTTCCGCCACTTCACTCACCACATGTTAAATGTGCTCTCCCCCAACCCAATTGGCCGATAATAGCCTTAATTATATTATCCTTGGGCTCCCAAAGTGGGGGAAAGAGAGGAAACACCGCTTGGTTCCAGCTTACTGGTCAAAGCCAATTTTAAGAGATTTATTTTGTCTAAGAAATGGCAGTTCCATGTGGCGAGTGAAGATCAAATAACTCTGTGTTTGTCAGGAAAAGGACACTTAGTCCCAGAAATCCCATCTGGACCAGGAAGCCAACCAGGCGCCTCGGAGATGTGCCAGCCACCATCAGACCTGGGCGCAGTCCACAAAGCAGGGAGTGAGTGCCAACAAGGGGCACCTGGGCACGGGCTCCTTAATCAGTAACTAAACTGTAAAAATAGGGCTGGGCCAGGAACCTCGCTATGGCTGGTTTGTTTTTCATTCTCCTTTTCCTCCCTCCTGTCATTCAGGCATTTACTCCTATAAATCTCTCTGTTTTCCTCTAACAAGCATGCTTCCTCTGTTCTCTCATGAGCAGAACTAGGCAGGGTGGGGTTCTGAATGTGTGTCCTGAGGGACCCCTCCTCTCAGGGTTGAAGATCTGTGGTGTGGTAAGATGACACATGGACCGGGGAGGGGGACGCACATAAGGGTCCTCACCCCAGAGGTGCTGCAGGAGGACCAGTAAGCCTGACTGCCTGTCCTGGGCTGGCCCCTCTCCCTGCATGTGTGGGATGAGCGAACACAGGGACACAGCAAGAGTGAGCCAGCCAGGCCTGGATACCTGGAGGTGAGCTGGGTCTGCACACAGTCTGGAGAGTGTGGCCAGGGAAGGCATGTGAGTTGCTGCGGGTGTTTAAGCAAATTTTCATGTTTATTTGTTGCCAGAGAGACCTGAGCTGAAATACCTGCCATTTCGTAGCGACTGAAGGAACTTAATCATTGAAGCTTCAGTTTCCTCATCTGTATCATGAAAGTGAATGACTCAGCTCAAGGCTGCTGTGAGAATCAGATATGAAAACATGCTTGCCTGGTGCAGAGTCTGCCGAACAAAGAAATGCATTTTTCCCTGAGTTGTGTGTTAGGCTTCCCTGTAGAATTGTTTCTGAAGGTAAAGGCGAACTACTGAAGAGAAAAAAAGAGATTGAAATTCTCAGCTTTCATCCATAAAATGTATCTCAAGGGTGAGGATTTCCGGTTCCATGGTAGACTGGTGAGAAAAGAACATTGAAAGACAGAGACTCTCTCTCACTCCCCAGGACTCTTTAAATGACATGACATCTTTATATATTTCTGTAAATGGGGACTTAATGAAATAATCACCAAAAAATCAAATAAATATAACCACACCCTACCAAGAGTCACAGACATCTTTCTCATCGTCTTGTATGTGTGTCCAAAACTCAAGCTTTGAGCTCCATCAGGACAAGGATGTGGAGGAACTGGGCCTCCAGGGAACTGGGTAGCTATTATAGTTATTGAATCCTAAGTGCTTTGGTTTAATTACAGCCAAGGAACCAGAAGTGGGTATTTAGACATGACTTTCTCCTGAGCATAACTGCCTAAAAATATTCTGCAAAAAAAGAAGGTGTCATCTGCATAGAACACAAACTTTGATGACTGGTGACAACACGCAATCTAAGGTTAGCAAAAAACCAAAAACTATCTATGGCAAAAATATACTACAAAAATATGACTATTTATAACCCTGGCTTTTAGAGAATAAATAATAAGCAGCTAAATCTTTTTTGACTCCCCTATCTCACTATCTTCTTCTCCATTAAATTCTAAATTGGAGTTTAATAGGCACTAAGAGGAGGGTTTAAGTGTGGCCTCCAGGATTCACAGAATTTAAAGTGCCCCTTATTCCTGGCTTTGATCCAGCATACAGTAGGGGGGGTACCCAGAGCACCCCAAGTTCTTGGTAACCTTCTTCACCTACAGCATGCCATGCCCCAACTATTGAAAAGATGTCATTGCTCCCAGGGTGTCACCCCCTGCCCACCAGTGCAAACCATCTAAGAGATGACTCCATCAGAGGACTGATTACCTGTCTTTGACTAACACCATTCATTGGGAGCAACCCACTCAGCTGTACATCTATCCTCGTGTCACTCAGTTGAGGCTTTGGTCATCCATCAGCACTCTCCTGGATGTTATCTTCGTGTGACTTTGGACATCCCTCAATCTCCCACTCTTCCTAGTTCACTACCCCACCCCCAGTTCTACCATGTGCCTTCATGGATGTCAACTGCAGAGCCTTCTACATTTTTAAAGGCTTCTCACAAGTTCAATTTCATGATTAACTGAAACCCACCTTTGCCTCAAGGACCCTACTTCCCCTGCAAGTCTCTCAAACAGCGCCCTCATTTCTGGTCCTCCAACCCCAGGTACATCTGAATGGCGGGTAAGTATGCTCTTTGTTCCTCATTGCATCTGGCCAACCATGTCTTCCTCTTTCAAAAGCCTTGTTTCCATAGAAATACATACCATCGGACTATTTCATTGGCTACCCCTCCTTGGAGGCTATTCCTCCTTGTTGCAGTTGTACAAAAGCTGCCCAGTCTTTCCCTGTCATTTGCAGGAGATTTCAGCACCTAACTCACTGGTTCACTCTCTCCATCACCATTCCTGTCTTCATTCTTCACAGATTTAGCATCCGTCAAGATAATCCATTCCCAGCCTTGGCCTCTCAGTTCCTTGGCCTCTCCTAACAGCCCTCCTGAGCCTCTTCCCCCATGGCTATGGTCATTTCCTATACTTTTCCAATTGCCAGTGATTAGATCACCGTAAAGCCTTCAGTTCTCAGACAATGACCTCCAACCTCACAGCCCACTTTCTCTTGGGCTAGGGTCTCCAGATTAAATATAGACTGCCCAGTTAAATTTGAATTTCAGATAAACAATTTCATATATTTTAAACATGATTGTGTACATACAACATTTCCAGAGACACTTTTGCTCAAATACTATTTTTTTTATTCTGAAATTCAAATTAACTGGGCATCCTAGATTAGTATTTGCCAAATCTGGAAACATTACCTTGAACCCAAATGCTAACAGTCTCTGACTGCACTGGGATCTTTAAGCCTTTGGTCTGACCTTCTTATGGGGCCAGCATTTCTATGTCTTCTTCCCAGGACTTTGATTCCTCAGTCTCTCCCTGCCATCACTTCCATATTTGCCTGGAAGAAACCGAACACCAGTTAAATCCAATTCACTGTCTACTTTGTGCCTGCATCTGAAGAGCTTAATGTGCATTGAGAAAAATGAGTCATTATGCTGATTGGCCTTTCTTTGTAATTTATGGCCATAAATCTTAAGTAGATCGTTAGCACTGTCCAACAATCCTACTATATTTCTTTTGCAAACTGTTTTCACACTCACAGAGAAAATGGTTCAGACCTTCTGATTTTTTCTTAAACCTCTTAACACCAACTTACCTGCTTACTCTCAGCTGATAGTCGTGCTTCTTATTTTACTGAGAAAACAGAAAAAAAGAGAGCAACTGCATTTCCCGTTACTAAATGAGCCACACTCCCTGCACTGAGGCCCTGTGCTCCCTCCTACTTCTATTTAAGGCCATCCCTCCACTTGTACACTGGATCCCATTTTTTTTTTTTTTGCCTACTTCAGTTCACTGCTTTTGCAATTACCTACTTCTTCATCCTTAAATGTTTCTATCTTTAACAGATCACTGCGATCAACGAAAAAATGTTATGCTAGGCCATATCTTTAAAAAAAAAACAAAACCATTATCCCATATCCTTTCTCCTTTGCTATAATGGAGTGTAGCTCTGTTTCTCTACTCACCATATGTAGCCAAACAACTCAACAGAGTTGCTGAACCAATGCCTCTCCAATTTGCATAGGGATGCGCTTGTCAAAATACAGTTCTGATTCAGTCGGTCTGGAGTAGAGCCTGAGATTCTGAATATTTAACAAGCTCACAGGTGATGCCAATGCTTCAAGACCAGAGACCATGCTTTGAGGAGCAAGGATCTGTAGACACCTACTATTCTCTGTTTGAACCCCTCTCACCAGGCTTCTGTGTCCACCTTTGCACTCTCAGGGTAGCTGTGGCCTGTGATGGGCCACATTCAATGTCACTCCTCAGTCCTTCTTGATGGATCCCCTGCAGCATTTGACTGTCTTGAAAGGCTCCCTTCCCTCCTGCTCTAGAATAACTCCCCATTCCCCACCCAGCCTGGTTTTCTCCTTCTCACTGATTGTTCCTTTTTCCTTCTTTATTGGCTCCACCCAGCCTTTCCAAAGTCTACACAATGGAAGCTCCTGGTGGGAGACACTCTCTCTTCTCCCTCTACACTCCCCACCTCTCTGTGTGATCATATCCAGCTCTATGGCTTCAAATCTTTCTAAAGGCTGATAACTCACACATGTGTGTCTCCATCTCTAAGATCTCCCCTGAGATGCAAATGTAGATGTGCATGTTTCCTTGATTTTTCTACCTGGATATCTAAGGAGTCTCAAACATATTATGTGCAAAACAGAATTTTTAAATTCTACCCCACCACACACTTCCCCCATCTGAAGAAATGATACCATAATTTACCCAATTTCCCAGACCAGGAATCCAGGATTTATCTTTGTCTCCCCTTTTCCCCTCACCCTCAACATCCAGTCCATCAACAAATTCTATCAGTTCAACTCTCAACATACATCCCACTGTCTGAGATGCTACAACCCTTATCCAAGCCCTCATCTTCCCCACCCTGGAATTACTGCACTAACTTCCTAACAAGGTTTTTCTGCTTCCACTCTGGTAAGAAGTGTATCCACCATATAAAATGAACTTCAAAGAGATATTAGATATATAAGGGCTGAAATGACTTAAATTTTCCTTAATGAATTTTTTGAATGATATTGGTAAATATTCAGTATGCCCACCATCAAGCTATTTATGTGTTCATTGTATCTACTTGTTTCAGATGTTTGAATCATTGTACATGATAATCCAAAATGAGCTATCGGGGACACCACTATAAGAAGAAAAATTATGATTTTTTTTTTCTTTTTTTCCCAATTCAAAATATTGTGCCTTCATTTCTAAAATGTTTTCAAAAACAAGGCAATTATTTTTATTTCTTAGTGTTTTCTGAGAATAGGGTCCCGTAAACTGTTACACAGAGGAGCTTATGAAGGCAGAATATGACTTGGGAACCTAACATTCTCAGTATCTCTCAGTCCACATTACAAATACTACTATGAAACCATAAAGTCAGGGAAAACCAAATTTTGTCCTGTGACCCTTGAGGCTGACTGGCCCATTATATATCCCTGCCTTTATATGCTCTTAAGTTGTGAAGAATAAGAGTCAGATTCAAGGTACCTTATTAATTTTAAGGTTATATTTTTGTAAACTTAAATTCACTCATAGCTAAGTTTTTCTTGTTCTTTTTGTTTCTTTCTCTTAAGAGAAGATACATTTCCCGTAACACACTGAAGCCTTTAATGCAGGGGTCAGCAAACTGTAGCCCAAGGGCCAAGACTGGCCCCCTGCTTGTTTTTGCACAGGATACAAACCAAGACTGGCTTTTACATTTTTAAAAGGTTCCATTTTAAGTGGTAATGTGAGTATCTACATAACGTCCTTGATTTTGCCTCTTGGTCCACAAAGCCTAAAATTTTACTAGCTGGTCCTTTAAGAAAAAGTTTGCTGAATCATGTATTTAAAGCTCCCCTGAGGTTATTTCTGGAGTTCCAATTTCAATAATCCAAAGAGAAGCAGAAAATCTGGTAAGCTTTATGCAAATTTCAGACCTCCCTTCCCCAAAAAGATTGTTGTTGTTTATTGGTTTAGTTTTTGGTTTTCTTCTCTGATTAATTTCTAGGGAGAAATTAAAATCGGTTGCTTATCTCCCCAGTGCTTTGTCTACAGATGCCAGTCTGGCTCCAGCCACAGCTGCCCATCTCCTCCTCAGCATTCCAAGTGTCCACTCCTTGTGATGTCCCAAGAAGGGAAGGCATTGACAGGTGTGTGTCAAGTGAAGGGACAGTTACTGGATTATGGCACCCAGAGATGGATTATGGCATGACAGTTGAAGAAGTTCAAGAAGGAATAGTCCTGGTCCCCCGTAGTAGAGGTAATTAGGAAAGTGTTTTTGTTCTCCATTTATGTATCTTTCTTGGGAACACCAAAAGATATGTACAGTGCTAAGATGAGGAAGGGAAACTTCAAAGATGGGGTCATGGGTTCTCAGCCAAATGCTATCAAAGACACAACTCACAAAACTCACTCCCTGCATGTGAGTCAGTCGAACTGGTCTAAATCTAAGCTGTTCTGCCTAGTCCTTCTTCCCTCTGGGGTTGGTGGTTAGCACTTCTTGCCTTCTAGGGCTGGCTGATGCTATCACCCCATTACACTGATTTTTTCATTACCAAAGATGCTGGGTGATAATTTGCACCCCTTGTTCTCAAATGCTCTGTTGATGCCTACAGTCTATGTATTTTGTAGGTACCAAAGATGCACCCTTGGGGTGAAAGTCATTTGCTGTTCACTTCAGGTTTCTAAACATTAGATGATACCAAGAGCTCTGAAGGCAAACATGTTTGGTGAAGTTTCAAAAGGCAGCTAACACACCCCATTAGAAAACCTAGTTGTTATGGTGATGGACAACGGCTGAAATTCAGAGAGAATCACAAAACATTATAATGAGAGAAACGTTATTTTATTCCCTGTAAGTTATATGTTTTTTCTCAATGTACACCATTTTGAAATAAGTATGCTATTTTCCTAGTCTTACGGGTCAAGAGCCATAACATCAACAAGGACTTCTAATGTAGACAAATCAATCAAAAAAGAGGTTCTCATATGGATAACAGTAATAGTCTCACACCTGTTTAGCCTAACTTATTAATGACGCAACATTGAGTAAAGACCCATTGTCAGCAACTCAAAACTTTTGAAAAAAAAAGAACTTTCATTTAAGAATATAAATGGTGATTCTTTATTCTTTAAAATGCCCAAACTTCCAAGAAAAAAAACTATGCTTTTAAATTTTGTTTATGTTTAAATGGAAAGCCAGTCTTCCAAAGTCGAAAAGTTTATCAAAATCTACCAAAGTCATGAAGTCAGTGGCATAGGTGGATTTCTTATGAAAAATGGTGAAGATACTATTGTTGGATCTAGATTGATATGAGACAAAACAGTGGACAAAAACTAGGAGTAGAAGGAATCTTGAGAATCTGGATGCAGTGGCTTAAACAGATATCGTGGAGAGGAGTATGGACTACCCAGGCAATGGAAGTGAGGATAATCAACCAAGTTTCATGAGTTTTTCAACTCCATTCCCCATAGGCCATCTAATTATACTTAAAAGTACATTAAAAGAGCAGTATGTGTAATTAAATCCAGCATGCTTTTGGATTTTAAATCATTTAATGCAGGTCGACTCAAGTTCATGTGTTCGTGTGAGTGTGTAGCAACAGAAGGTGTACAGAGCACATCTCATGTGTGACTGTTACATCATCCCACTGCCATGATGGGGGCTGCTCTGGGGGATAGAGTGTTGTGGAGGTGGAGGAGGTTAAAAGAAGAAAACCAAAATAGCAAATCTATGTTCTAGAGAAAGGAAGCCCAGGTTCAGTCTTGAACCCAGAATTTTAAAACTAAGCACAACCTTTTCACTTCCTCTTAATAACGGTAATAGTTGACAAAAATCTGAACTTATAGGGAGCTTTACAGAACCCCATGGGCGATTGTAGTGCCTCAAAGGAAACAATATTGAAGTCCAACTATCATCCAGAAAATATAGATGGGTGTGATATTTCAAGTAATATCATAGGAAGATCAGGATGAAGCTTTATACGAAGGTTTTAGACCTTGATACGTTTGGCAGTGGATAAAAAGAAGCCATTTTGAAATTTCTGAAATGATTATCTGACACCGAATCTCTCTTCTGAATCTCAAGAGAGCAAATTTTCTTCTTGTGTTGATGCCAGAGGTTTTAATGCACCCGAGTATTAAACAAAGAGCATTTTGTTTTGCAAAGCTTATTACAAACAATTGCCCGGCTATTAAAATTTGCTTGATGTTTCCAAGTATGCTTAGTCCCATCATGGAAACGTGGGTATATAGAAACTAGATATATCACATCTCATGCTTCAAACTGTGCAAAGCAGCTGTCAGAGTTGAGTGGGTGGGAGATGCCTTTACTCAATCAGCCCAGATTCAAAGCCCATCAATTCAGTGTTTTGATGGTAGTAAGAATACAACCACTTGTATTCTATATAAGGCTACGAAGCCAACTTAATAATATTTGTCAAACCTAGTGGAATGTAGAAACCTGCCAACATTTTATCCTAAGCATGCAGGAAATGGCAAATGATTTTCTGTGTAACAAGCAAATGTGGGTTGGATTGCAGTCTCAGACATGAAGGATTTTGATTCTTCAAAGCCTTGGGCTGACCTGCCAGGCGTCTGATCATCTTACATCAGACTTTAAAATGGGTCAGAGAACACACACTCAGCTAATCATGGAACACTAAAATAAGTTTGTTTTTCTTTCATGAAAACTGAAAACAGCAAAGTGTCAAAACTTTGTATACAGAGAGTTTTCCACGGTTTGGGATGGGACACATGTATTCTGTATGAGGTGAATCAATTCATCTGTGAAGATGGGATGGGACCTGAGAAAAACTCTGGGGCCACTTTCATTGAACTGTCTGTCCTTTAACTCAGAGCTGGGATGAAGTATTTATCTCTGAGCTGTGAGATTTCCCAAGGAGCCTCCCCTTACCCTTAGCTTGTTCTCTTTGACCAGGGAAGTAAGGAATGTTGCTCTGGGGAGGAAAGCAACTCTCAGACAGCTTCACCCGTTCCTGGTTGGGTGACCTTGGACAAGTCATTTCTCTCAGCCTCCACTTCTTCATCTTAAAATGGGAATAATGACAGTGCTTGACACATAGGATTTTCATGAGGATTAAATAAAACCATGCTTGGAAAGAATCCAGACCAAGTACATATTCTATAAGTGGTTGCCTTATCTTCGTTATTTATTATTATTGTTATCAATATTGTCATTGCAGTTGTCTCTTCTCCCTTTTAGCTCAATTCAATTCAGCAAACATTTATTGAAAGCCAGTTTTCTATCATTTAGCAGGGTAGCTAAGTTTCATTAGCACATGTGACACCTGTCCACTTGATTCCTTCCTTGAGTTCTAGTCAGTAGTCAATAGGGTCCTAAAAACCCTTAGGATAAGGAGGATTCAAGTTTATCACCACATTCTCTTAACATTTATTTCAGCTCCGTCTTTACCAACACTCCCCTCTGGAGATTTTGAGTCCAAAGTGCAATTGCCAGTGCTTAAAAATTATGGATTGCTTGAGAGTGGGAACAGTTGAACATTAAAAGAGTTCTCTCTCTCAGTAATTACCCATTAAAATTCAATAACATTAAAGGCATGCTATAAAAAAGGAGGTGGGGAAGAAAGGTCTTAAAAGCCCAGGTGTATTTTTGAATTGATAACAGCTATGAGATATTAACTTATGTTTATTTCTGTGCATGTGTCATTGCCCTAATATATTTGAAAGGAAATGGTTCAGGACTGCTCATATCACCTTGCTCAGGCTCTGTCTGAAATATGTCTCTACTGATTCAAACTGCAAGAGTCCCTAGTATGGTATTTGTCTCTCTTTCATGTTTCATGTGGGTCCCTCAAAGAGTTCATGTAACCTCCAAAGGCGATCATAGCACAAGTGTTGGGGAAAATCAGAGTTGTTTATCTCACTGTTCAGTTCAATCCTTTTGTTTTGCTGATGAAAAAGCTGTGTGAAAAACATCAGACAAATACAAAATACCTGACCAGTACTGTTAAGGTCATCAAATCATAGAAAATCTGAGAAATCGCCATGACCAAGAGGAGCCTGAGGAGCCATGATAGCTAAGTGTAATGTCCTGTACTGGATGAGATCCCAGGACAGAAAAAGAACATCAGATAAAAACTAAGGAAATCTGAATAATGTGTTGACTTGTTAACAACAATGTATCAATATTGGTTCTTTCATTGTGACACGTGTATCTCACTAATGTAAGAAGTTATTACTAGAAGAAATGAAGCATAATGTATATGAGAATTCTCTGTACTAGCTTTATAATTTTCCTAGAAATATTTATAAAATTCTTCTGAAATAAAAAGTTTATTTTTTTCAAAAAGCTACATGATTAAATTCAAACAAGTCATTAGCTAGTGGAATTAAAGAAAAACAGATTTGTGAACACTTTCAACCTGAAGCATACACTCATGTTTTCATACCAGGGGTCCCCACGGGTGATAATGACACACTTGTGGTGTGGGGTGCTGGAAACAGTGTGGGTCTGTTTTCACAGCTGAGACTATCCTTTGTCTCTATCTCATTGTGTTTGGTTTGATTGCCCCACCGTGATAATAATACCTACTTCATAGGTTGTCTGTGAGGATTTAATTTAATGCTGTGAACCTCCACATAGCATTTGACACACAGTAGATAGTCAGTATAAATTTCCTTCTTATTCCCGTTAACCTTCATCCCAGGACAGGATTAGTCATGGTCTACTTCTCCTTTAGATGGTAAGTACGTGATCAACCATTACAATTTTGGCCATGCCAAGCATGATTGCCTCATAAGAGATAAATTCTCTAATGTTCAGTTATCATAGACTTTTAATCATCTGTGAATTGTCTGCACACAAAACCAGAAGCTCTAAAAACAAAATAAAATAAAGATGTAAATGAACCTGGTTGAATTGTTGCTTTGATTCCATATTTTGAAGAAAACTAAGTCAGGTAGAACTTGAAGATATATTTAAAAAAATAAACTACTCTATGGAAATGAGTTAATCCACCTGAATTTACCATTTTTTCCCACAGCAGGAAAAATGCAGTTTGAAAAATAGGTAGAGAATGGAGAGAAACAAGACTATTCTGAAAATCCGTGGCTCTTTGTTAAGGGGCCCGGCTGATTCAAATGGAGGTTTACACACTCATTCAAGCAACTGACTTTTAAGAACCCACTAGATGTGAATTTCCATACTTGGTACTGGAGATAGAGGCAGAGGATAGTCTCCGCTATTAGACTGCTCATAATCTAGTCGAATAGATTCCACAGGGTAAGACTTGACCCTTAGCCAAGGTCAGGGGTCAAGAGAGTGTTCCAGAGCATGCAGTTCTGCTAAGTTTTAAAGGCTGCCTGGAGGAAAATGAGACTATAGAGGTGAATGCAAGGCTAAGCTCAAAGCCCATGCCCCAGTCTGCCATAAACTGCAGACTCTGTAAAGACAGAAGTGTAGGATTCAAAGGAAGGCTGGTAGATGAGGCCAAAGAACCAGGCAGTGCTCAGATCCTCTGCTCAGACTTGCTCAGCTCAGGAGTTAAGAGGTTAGCTGTCTAGGCTTCCACTGCAGTCAGAACTCTGTGATTGCAGGGCAGGGGGTAAGCTGAAGTGGGATGAGATTGGAAGCAGAGTTTGAAGACTCTGGATAACATTCATGCAAGAAGTGATGAAAAATTAAATAAGGTGGTGGCCAAAAGAATGAAAGGCAAGCCATGTGAGTTGGCATTGATGAGCTGGTGACCAAATGAATATAGAACATAAAGTTCTGGATAACACCCAAGTTTCTGGCTCAGGCCACTAAGACTATTATAGTGTTTTCATCAACATGAGAAACAGAGGAGGGGGAACAAGTGTGGAGGGGGTCTGAATATGTTCTCTTCAAATAGGAAAATGCTAAGCTTGAAAAACCTATGGGATATCCAAGATACAGTTGAACATAAGACCAAGAAGAAGTCATTAATTTGTTCCTTTTCTTTTTTTAAATTTTATTTTATTGAAGTACAATTGATTTACAAATGTATTAATTTTTGCTATACAGCAAAGTGATTCAGTTATTTATATATATAAGTAAATATATTTAATAATATATATTTAATAATGAATATATTTATTATTTATATATATATAAATATATACATACACACATTCTTTTTTATATTCTTTTCCATTATGGTTTATCACAGGATATTGACTATAGTTCCCTGTGCTATACAGTCGGACCTTGTTGTTTATCTATTCTATATATAATAGCTTGCTTCAGCTAATCCCAAACTCCCAATTCATCCCTCCCCCACCTCTCCTCCCCCTTAGCAACCACAAGTCTGTTCTCTATGTCTGTGAGTGTTTCTGTTTCATAGATAAGTTCCTTTGTGTCATATTTTAGATTCCACATATAAGTGATATATGGTATTTGTCAGAAAGCAGTAATTCTTAATAAGAAAGAGATAGTGATGGCAAGAAACCCTTTTGGGATTGGGGGAAAAATTATCGTGGAAGGTGCTGATAGTAAAAAGCTTATTTATTATGGAAATTTTTCTTTAATAAAAAATAAATAAAATGAATTTTGATAAAATATTGGCTTTAAGAATTAACACAAAGTACATCAAGAAAGCATTGTTTAAGAAAAGGTTGAGAAACAAAAGAATATGGGATCACTAGGGTAGAGGTGTATTTGAAGTCATACGTAGGAATTAGTTTGCTCACAGAAAGTACATTATGTTAGTGGGAAAGCAATTACTCTGTGTTTGGCCTGATGCTTTGCCACACCTCTGAAAATGTATAGGTCGGTTTTTTTTGTTTGTTTTTTGGGAATTTGCTTCAAACCAAGGAGTAAAGCTGTGATGCAGAAACCAGACTGAGAAAGTGCTGAGATATCAAGATTCTTCTTCATCTTCAATAATCCCCTCCCTACAAGCTCCATGCACTAAGCATTGATGACAGCAAGAAACATGGTGTGCAGATGTTTCTTCTGCAACTCTACCATGCAACACAGTTGAGCAATTGGGTTTCTTAAAACACATCAACGTTGGATATAGAACCAAGATGGCGGAGTAGAAGGACGTCAACGTTGGATATAGAACCAAGATGGCGGAGTAGAAGGACGTCAACGTTGGATATAGAACCAAGATGGCGGAGTAGAAGGACGTCAACGTTGGGTATAGAACCAAGATGGCGGAGTAGAAGGACGTCAACGTTGGATATAGAACCAAGATGGCGGAGTAGAAGGACGTCAACGTTGGATATAGAACCAAGATGGCGGAGTAGAAGGACGTCAACGTTGGATATAGAACCAAGATGGCGGAGTAGAAGGACGTGCTCTCACTCCCTCTTGCAAGAACACCAGAATCACAACCAGCTGCTGGACAATCATCGACAGGAAGACACTGGAACTCAGCAAAAAAGATACCCCACATCCAAAGACAAAGGAGAAGCCACAATGAGACGGTAGGAGGGGTGCAATCAGAGTAAAATCAAATCCCATAACTGCTGGGTGGGTGACTCACAAATGGGAGAACACTTATACCACAGAAGTCCACCCACTGGAGTGAAGGTTCTGAGCCCCACGTCAGGCTTCCCAACCTGGGGGTCTGGCAACGGGAGGAGGAATTCATAGAGAATCAGACTTTGAAGGCTAGTGGGGTTTGATTGCAGGACTTTGACAGGACTGGGGGAAACAGAGACTCCCCTCTTGGAGGGCGTACACAAAATAGTGTGGGCATCAGGATCCAGGGGAAGGAGTAGTGACCCCATAGGAGACTGAACCAGACCTATCTGCTAGTGTTGGAGGGTCTCCTACAAAGGCGGGGGGTGGCTGTGGCTCACTGTGGGGACAAGTACACTGGCAGCAGAAGTTCCGGGAAGTACTCCTTGGCGTGAGCCCTCCCAGAGTCTGCCATTAGCCCCACCAAAGAGCCCAGGTAGGCTCCAGTGTTGGATTGCCTCGGGCCAAACAACCAACAGGGAGGGAACCCAGCCTCACCCATCAGCAGTCCAGCGGATTAACGTTTTACTGAGCTCTGCCCACCAGAGCAACAGTCAGCTCTACCCACCACCAGTCTCTCCCATCAGGAAACTTGCACAAGCCTCTTAGATAGCCACATCCACCAGAGGGCAGACAGCAGAAGCAAGCAGAACTACAATCCTGCAGCCTGTGGAACAAATAGCACATTCACAGAAAGATAGACAAGATGAAAAGGCAGAGGGCTATGTACCAGATGAAGGAACAAGATAAAACCCCAGAAAAACAACTAAATGTATTGGAGATAAGCAACCTTCCAGAAAAAGAATTCAGAATAATGATAGTGAAGATGATCCAGGACCTCGGAAAAAGAATGGAGGCAAAGATCAAGAAGATACAAGAAATGTTTAACAAAGACCTTGAAGAATTAAAGAACAAACAACAGAGATGGACAATACAATAACTGAAATGAAAACTACACTAGAAGGAATCAATAGCAGAATAACAGAGGCAGAAGAACAGATAAGTGACCTGGAAGACAGAATGGTGGAATTCACTGCTGCGGAACAGAATAAAGAAAAAAGAATAAAAAGAAATGAAGACAGCCTAAGAGACCTCTGGGACAACATTAAACACAACAACATTTGCATTATAGGGGTCCCAGAAGGAGAAGAGAGAGAGAAAGGACCAGAGAAAATATTTGAAGAGATTATAGTCGAAAACTTCCCTAACGTGGGAAAGGAAATAGCCACCCAAGTCCAGGAAGCACAGAGAGTCCTACCCAGGATAAACCCAAGGAGAAACACGCCGAGACACATAGTAATCAACTTGGCAAAAATTAAAAACAAAGAAAAATTATTGAAAGCAGCAAGGGAAAAACGAAAAATAACATACAAGGGAACTCCCATAAGCTTAACAGCTGATTTCGCAGCAGAAACTCTACAAGCCAGAAGGGAGTGGCATGATATACTTAAAGTGATGAAAGGAAAGAACCTACAACCAAAATTACTCTACCAGGCAAGGATCTCATTCAGATTTGATGGAGAAATCAAAAGCTTTACAGACAAGCAAAAGTAAGAGAATTCAGCACCACCAAACCAGCTCTACAACAAATGTTAAAGGAACTTCTCTAAGTGGGAAACACAAGAGAAGAAAAGGACCTACAAAAACAAACCCGAAACAATTAAGAAAATGGTCATAGGAACATACATAAGGGTAATTACCTTAAATGTGAATGGATTAAATGCTCCAACCAAAAGACACGGGCTCGCTGAATGGATACAAAAACAAGACCCATATATATGCTGTCTACAAGAGACCCACTTCAGACCTAGGGACACATACAAACTGAAAGTGAGGGGATGGAAAAAGATATTCCATGCAAATGGAAATCAAAAGAAAGCTGGAGTAGCAATACTCATATCAGATAAAATAGACTTTAAAATAAAGAATGTTACAAGAGACAAGGAAGAACACTACATAATGATCAAGGGTTCAATCCAAGAAGAAGAGATAACAATTATAAATATATATGCACCCAACGTAGGAGCACCTCAATACATAAGGCAACTGCTAAGAGCTATAAAAGAGGAAATCAACAGTAACACAATAATAATGGAGGACTTTAACACCTCACTTACACCAATGGACAGATCATCCAAAATTAAAATAAATAAGGAAACACAGGCTTTAAATGACACAGTAGACCAGATAGATTTAATTGATATTTATGGGACATTCCATCCAAAAACAGCAGATTACACTTTCTTCTCAAGTGCACACAGAACATTCTCTAGGATAGATCACATCTTGGGTCACAAATCAAGCCTCAGTAAATTTAAGAAAATTGAAATCATATCAAACATCATTTCTGACCACAACGCTATGAGATTAGAAATGAATTACAGGGAAAAAAACGTAAAAATCACAAACAAATGGAGGCTAAACATTACGTTACTAAATAACCAAGAGATCACTGAAGAAATCAAAGAGGAAATCAAAACATACCGAGAGACAAGTGACAATGAAAACACGACGACCCAAAACCTATGGGATGCAGCAAAAGCAGTTCTAAGAGGGAAGTTTTAAGCTATACAAGCCTACCTTAAGAAACAAGAAAAATCTCAAGTAAACAATCTAACCTTACACCTAAAGGAACTAGAGAAAGAAGAACAAACAGAACCCAAAGTTAGCAGAAGAAAAGAAATCATAAAGATCAGAGCAGAAATAAATGAAATAGAAACAAAGAAAACAATAGCAAAGATCAATAAAACTAAAAGCTGGTTCTTTGAGACAATAAACAAAATTGATAAATCATTAGCCAGACTCATCAAGAAAAAGAGGGAGAGGACTCAAATCAATAAAATTAGAAATGAAAAAGGAGAAGTTACAACAGACACCGCAGAAATACAAAGCATCCTAAGAGACTAGTACAAGCAACTGTATGCCAATAAAATGGACAACCTGGAAGAAATGGACAAATTCTTAGAAAGGTATAACCTTCCAAGACTGAACCAGGAAGAAATAGAAAATATGAACAGACCAATCACAAGTAATGAAATTGAAACTGTGATTAAAAATCTTCCAACAAACAAAAGTCCAGGACCAGATGGCTTCACAGTTGAATTCTATCAAACATTTAGAGAAGAAGTAACACCCATCCTTCTCAAACTCTTCCAAAAAATTGCGGAGGAAGGAACACTCCCAAACTCATTCTATGAGGCCACCATCACCCTGATACCAAAACCAGAGAAAGATATTACAAAAAAAGAAAATTACAGACCAATATCACTGATGAATATAGATGCAAAAATCCTGAACAAAATACTAGCAAACAGAATCCAACAACACATTAAAAGGATCATACACCATGATCAAGTGGGATTTATCCCAGGGATGCAAGGATTCTTCAATATATGCAAATCAATCAATGTGATATACCATATTAACAAATTGAAGAATAAAAACCATATGATCATCTCAATAGATGCAGAAAAAGCTTTTGACAAAATTCAACACCCATTTATGATAAAAACTCTCCAGAAAGTAGGCATAGAGGGAACCTACATCAACATAATAAATGCCATATACGACAAACCCACAGCAAACATCATTCTCAATGGTGAAAAACTGAAAACATTTCCTCTAAGATCAGGAACAAGACAAGGATGTCCACTCTCGCCACTATTATTCAACATAGTTTTGGAAGTCCTAGCCATGGCAATCAGAGAAGAAAAAGAAATAAAAGGAATCCAAATTGGAAAAGAAGAGGTAAAACTGTCACTGTTTGCAGATGACGTGATACTATACATAGAGAATCCTAAAGATGCCACCAGAAAACTACTATAGCTAATCAATGAATTTGGTAAAAAGGGGGGAAAGCGGCGGGGGGATGGTGGTGGTGGTGTGATGAATTGGGCGATTGGGATTGACATGTATACACTGATGTGTATAAAATTGATGACTAATAGGAACCTGCTGTATAAAAAATAAAAAAAAATCAACGTTGATTACAAGCCAGAGCAACACATCATACCATTCGTTTTCAGGAAACACAAAACTAAGACTATATAAATAAACACGATGTGTTAAGCCAATGATTAGCTAACTTTATAAATGTATTCCGGAAAGATATTTATTTCTCTATCACTAATACTATGTATGACAGTGCATTTGTATCCATTAGGATTAGTTCTGACTGTGAGTGACAGAAAACCGAAAATAGCAGTGGCTTATTCAAGACTGAGTTTTATTTACTTCTTGTGTAAAAGACGTCTGGTACCAGTGCTGTGGTTGTCAGCGTTCCCGACTGTATCCATGGAATTGCTCCTCCGTCCTCAACAGAAGACTCCTACATCACGGCCTCTGGCATCCCAGCCATTGCACAGACAACCCAGTCAGCAGGAAGGAGGCAAGGGTACCCGCCTTAACTTGGACAAGAGATTCCCCTTATGCATCAGAACCAAGCCACAGGGCCATGCCTAGCTGACAGGGAGAGGGAGAAATTCAATCTTTCTTCTAAATAGCTATTCACCCAGATAAAAATTAAGGGTCTTGTTACAGGGAGGAATGAGGGAAATGAGTACTAGGGCCTATAATAAGTCTCTACCACACCATGCCCCTTAAGGTTAGGATGGTCATATCTGAGAAAGTGTTGATTTTTAAATATATATAGATTCTCCATCCAAATATTACCTATTCAATCCTTATGATGTATCAGGCACTTTTATAGGCAATAAGGAGATAGCAGTGAACAAAGCAGAAAAAAATCCCTGTCCTCATAGAGCTTAAATTCTAATGAGAGATTGCTATGCCTTTACCCTGTATCAGAAAACTGTTTTTACAAAGGGTGCACCAGCTATGTTCTTCTGTAATTGAACTAAGGAGTGGATGCACAGTGCCTTGGCTTAACAATCCCAGGACCAATCAGGATATCTTGTCCTCTGACACATGCAGCTTCAAGGGCAGAAGAATAATATCATTGAAAAAAAAATTAAAGATGATACTCTCTAATCCCAGCATGGAATGCCCTCAAATTCTATAGCTGTTAAACTTTTAGCAACAAAACAAAGAGATGGCGAGGTCAAGAATCTCCCTTGTGTCCTCCTCTACCATAATCTGAGATTTTGTATGTACCGTTGTGATATTCCTTGGTCTTTCATGCCAAGAAACTATTCAGAGGGGGGATAGCAACTTTGGGTTCTCCATGTAACTTGGGGTCATCATTTGGTGCCACTAATCAGCTCAGGATGACTAGGGTAGGATATGATGCTGTTACCCACCAGGGTTCTTAGCCTCCTTAATCAATAGAAATTGATTAGAGGGCAGACAAGAAATTCATGCAAGGGTTTATTGGGGGCCCTGCTGCAGCAGCCGGGAGGGAGAACAAGTAACAGTTTCCCTTGCTTACTTGCTCGCTGGGGCGGGGGAGGGGAGGCGGGAGCCGAGCTGGTTCCTTACATGGGGTGAGGGTAGAGGTGTGTCCAGGGGTCAGGCTGGAGGGGTGGGTGGCTTGCCCACCCTTTTGGTGGTGCTGAGCGCTGGGGGCATGCGCAGTACCCTGCTTTTGCTCCCTGCTCTTCAGAGTGGCAGTTGGTCTTTTTGGTCTTTTTTGTATCTTTTGTCCATAATTTGCCCCAGCGGTGCATGCGCGCAGTTATTTTTAGTCCCTTATAGTTCCTTTGTATTTTGTTGCTTGAGGAGAGGTGTATCCAGGAGCAAGCACTGCAGCAAAGGGTCCCAGGTCCCAGGCTGTCTTGATGCTGTACTGCTCTGGAAAGAAAAGGGAGGTATCAAGCTTCAGATACAATATCAGGAGCCCATCTCTTCCTCTTGTGTTTAATCACTAATTACAAGTTCACGAACTATCCATTCTTCAGTCTAAGAATTCATGGGAGGTAATGTGGTATAATGGAAACTTTGGTTACTACTTTGGCTATACATTTGTGAGCCCGATTATGTACATTGTTTGAACAACAATTTCCTCATCCATAATAAAACAAGAAAAATAATATTACCTATTTCCAAATGCTGTTTTAAATGTGAATAAAGTTACATATGTACACACACTTTCTAATCTATAAAACGTTAATAAAGAGGTCATAAGTATATTAATATTATTATTGAAATGGTGAATTCCTTGGGCAAGATCATTAAGCAGACCAAGCTATTTTATAATAAGTATGTACTTTGATTTATGTTACCTTTGAGTAAAGATAGGCATTCAAAATTTTCTGATTCGTAGTAGGTGTTTAGATAAGCTTAGTTGGCCTTTTCCCAAATCTTGACAGTTAGTGGGTGAAGCAGGATATGCCCTGTGAGAAGAGCACACGGTGTACTTTGCTGCCTTGATAAGACAAACAGGAAACCCAACACCAAATAGAATGCTACGGAGGCAATTAAACTTGGTAGAGGGTGTTAGTGGAACATTGGACCAAGCAGACATACCAATCTCTGTAACAAGTGGTACTTTGATTTGCCTGGATCCTTTTTATTTTTACCAGTGAAAGAGCTTAATTTGTTTTCAGTGGATACATTTCATGTTTCTCCAGAACAAAGTTTCTTTTTGAATTGGGTTTTCCAAATCATCAGGGTGGGCAGCCCTTTCACATTTTGGATTGTTCTAGTAGCTGTCACGGCTAAGCTAGAAAAGATTTTGTTTGAGAAACACTTGTGTCATGTTTTTATGGATGTGGTTGACCTTTGCCACCAAATGAAGGGTGGGATGAGGAAAGGGGATGAAAGATTGGTGTGTGGGCAGCAGAGAGAAAATCCAGAGAAGAATTACCAAGAGAAAGAAGTCTCTAACAATACAAAATTGCTCCTGCCTAGAGAGACAATGGTTCTCACCTGCTTGTATTGTATAAGGCAATGCTGGCCTTTGTTTGTTGCTTCTTTGATGTTTCCTTTCAAAAGGGTGACATCATTTCCTCATAAGACAAGGATGAAAGTTCTGCTTATCTAATCACATTACACCAATTTCTTCCCTAAAAAATGAAACACTGAGTTGAGTGAGATGACTTTACAAAATGTTTCATTGGTTATGGTGTCACCAAGAGATTGGAGACCTTAGGCATAACCCTTGGAAGACGGAAGAGTTGTACACAAAGAGAGAAAGGATTTAGAAACATCAGCTCTAAAAAGCTACTGGGCAGGCCTGTATGATTTACTGAATGTCCTTGATTTAAGAATCTAGAATGCCAGGAAAAGTGTCCCAGGAAGAAAATTAGACCATGAGAGAGAGGAGATGGACACTGGGACATCCTGCAGAGGCTGGCAATCATTTGAGAACTTTGGAAGTGTGGTCCCTCCAAACCCAGGGTTGGGCTTCCTCTAAGGTTCTTGTTCTGTCCCTACTGGCACTCTGGCCACTCTGGAGAACCCCCTAGTGGCTTTGGGATCAATGTACCACATGGTTCTAGATGGCCCTCCCAGGGAAGGTCTGCTGGACCAGCCCCTCAGGCTTCCCCTAACTGGAGTCCCATCTCTCAGGGCTCCGGAGCTGCCCTGGCTGGACATGCAAGGAGAGTCCACACTGGTGAGTTTGGCCCTAGAGCACACTCAAGGGCGCTAAGTCTTCCCCCACTGCATTATCAGATTTCTGCATTTGGTGGAGACGATTCTGCCTTTTGTAGATTACAATGTTCTGAAGTCTATAGTGCTCACTGAGCAGGATACATTGTTATCAAGGAGGGAAATGCTGCCCAGAAATCATTTAAAAGGAATTATCCTTATTATTGGATGTGCCAAAAAAAGGCAGTGGGAGGTGGGCGGATAAGAGATTAGAGAGACTTGGAACGTTCATTTAAACCCACTAGGCTTAATACTTTTCAAAGGTCTTTAGTGCTGATTACCGAGGGAAACACAAAACTGGCCTGGCTTTCCTTTTCAGATGTGGTTCTTAGTATTCCAAGTCTCTGATACAGTTCGTAAGACTCCTGCAACCTGTCACAGAAGCACTTCTATTGTCATCATCCAGTGCATTTGCCATGCTTTGTTTTTCACACCAAATATTGTCAGTGGTACTGTGACCCCAGATTCATCATCTCCTGGGCTCGGGAAGAGATACTGACAGAGTTCTCCCCTGCCAAGAGTTGTCCTAGTTTGTCATCTCACACCATGAACTAAGTCATTTTCTCTGAATTTGTGATGAGGTTAAATGAATTAATAAGACAAACAGAACATGTATTCAAGTAGCTTTTAAGATGCACTCAATGCAATTTTTATTAAATTAAAATGTAATAACCCTTAAAATTTAAGATTATGGGTAGACTTAAATCAATGTAGTCCCAGTAAATACCACTATGAATATTTTGAAACAAGTTTCTGTACTTTGGTGATTACTAGTTCAAGAAAAGGGGCATGTTTAAATATGGAGAGTAAGGTGGAGGGTGGGCTGGTATAAAATAGCACGGGAGTTCTGGCCCATGCGTACCTTGAGTTTTTAAGATTTTTCCTATGACTGTTTATTGTTTCACCAAGTGAAATATGCCCAGAAAGGCATTTAGTGATGCTGACTCTAGTTATTAGGGTGTCAAAGACTATGGAGACCCAGTGACTTAAGAGAGAAGGCAGAAGCCTGGGGAACCTTGATTCAGATGCTTCAGAGGAAAGGCATATTTTTCCTTGGCTTGTCCCAAGCTTGCTGTCTTAGTGAATTGTGACCAATATTGGCCCAAAGTATTGATTTTCCCATCTCCTGTTTTTATCAGCCGTCCTTTGGAAAATAGCTGCTTCAGGCACCTGCTACAGAAACAGCCCATGTGACTCAATCAGTGGGGTTTTTTCTCTCCCATTCATCTTAACAAGAGGACTTGTAGCTTACTTCTGTCTTTTCAGAGCCTAACATTTTACTCACGTCTGAGCGAACTTTAGGTTAGTATTACATGCAAACAATATGGAATACATTTTTTGCTGTTAATTTCAGAATCTTAAGACTGATTCTTACAATTTTCTCTCTTTGTTCCTCCCCTATAGCATTACTAATAGCCAGCAGGAGAAACTCAGACAAACAAAAATAGATTACCAAATATCTTGCTTCTTGAGGGAGAAAGTAACCTTCCTAGGAGAACATGCTTCCCTTTCATGCGTAGATAGTGACAGTGACCAATTGTGCGGTGGCACATAATCACCCTGTATTCTGTTTTCTATTGATCTGACTCTCTGTATCTATGGGACAGAAGAAGGAAATAAAAGAAAACAATAGTCACTTCACTTCCCGTTTGCTTCAGAACCACATAGTCATGCTGCAATAACAAGAAAATGGGTAACAAGATAAATATCTTTCATCTGCTGATAGGATAATATAATTAACTAAATTATATAATGCCATAAGAAAGATAAAAATTTAGACTGAATGTCAGGAAATGCTTCCTGATAATTAGAAATATTTGACTAATAGAAAGGCTCTCAGGAGAATGGATAGAAGTTCTACCACTTGGAATATTCCAAATTAGATAAAAGCCAGAAAAATGAAGCTGGACTTTTGTTTATATCTGTGTATCTCTAGGTTTTCCTTATCCAGACCACCCATTATATAAATGATAATATTCTTTTTTTTTTTATATCAGGGAACTAATTTATTGCAGCCAGAGAACAAATGCACACGTTTCCACTTTAAACAAATTATAAACTCTATTAAAACTTTTTTTCCAAGAAAGTCAAACTGAATTCCAGGAAAGCTTTATATTATCCATAGGTGAGAGAGAAATATTCCTTTGTTATTTTGCACCTTTTCTACATGACAAGATTTTGGCTTTAAATACAGACTGAGTTTTGATAAAGGCATTGAAAATACTATTTCTTCATGTTGAGTAAATATATATTATTCATATATACAATAGTGTATTTTTATTCTTTTTTTTTTAAACATCTTTATTGGACTATAATTGCTTTACAATGTTGTGTTAGTTTCTGCTGTATAAAAAAGTGAATCAGCTATACATATACATATATCCCCATATCCCTTCCCTCTTGCATCTCCTTCCCACCCTCCCTATCCCACCCCTCTAGGTGGTCACAAAACACAGAGCTGATCTCCCTGTGCTATGCAGCTGCTTCCCACTAGCTATCTATTTTACATTTGGTAGTGCATATATGTCAATGCCACTGTCTTCCTTTGTCCCAGCTTACCCTCCCTGCCCCACGTGTCCTCAAGTCCCTTCTCTACGTCTGCGTCTTTATTCCTGTCTTGCCCCTAGGTTCTTCAGAACCTTTTTTTTTTTTAGATACCATGTATATGTGTTAGCATATGGTATTTGTCTTTCTCTTTCTGACTTACTTCACTCTGCATGACAGACTCTAGGTCCATCCACCTCACTACAAATAACTCAATTTCGTTTCTTTTTATGGATGAGTAATATTCCATTGTATATACGTGCCACATCCTCTTTATCCATTCATAAATGATAATATTCTAACTCTGGACAACACAGTGTAGTAAACAAGTTGTTGACCTCAATGTTCTTCCAATATTAACTGCACTTTCCAATTTCTGAACCAAAGTCATATTTGCAGCACAGTTCAAGGGGAATGGTTTTACTCAACTTCGGAAAATATGAAAATGACTAGTATACTCTGTAGCATAAGGTTTCTTCACATATATTTTACATCTCTTCCACATGACGTTAAAGTTGACCCGCGAAGCAATATTTCTTCTCTTCAGCTCCGGGAAGTGAGCGCATCAGATGTGAGTTTCTTCTGCTGCCGGCAGTGTTCTGCTCTTTATGCACAAAGGCTCGTGGGATCACGGCAGCCCACTCCACAAGGTGGATATGATGGCTTATTTTTTTCACTTTCTATTTTAATCATATGCAAGTTACTAACTATATACTTGTGTTTAAATATTTAAGCAATACAGAAATGCAAAATAAAAAGTTCACATCCTCTCTCTCTCTTATCACTCACACTCCAGATTGAGATGTATCAGCTCAGAACCTCTTGTTTTACTAAGTTATGCACTCATGTAGACACTCAAAGTGTTTTTAACTTAAATTGAATCATTATATTTTTATTGTTCTGTAACTTGCTGTTTTCAGTTAGCAGTGTATCGTGGAGGTTTTACTAGGCGAAAACATGTGGATTGATGCCATTCTTTTAAAAGGCTATACAGACTTCTTGGTATTGGCATTATTCATATAATCATTTTAAAATTAATGAATGTTAGGTTATTTTTCATTTTTTACTTCTACCAAGAATGTTCTAATAAATGTTCTTGTTTCTGTATCTTGTGACTCAGTATTAAGGTTTAATAACATTGTAAGCATTTCCTATGTCTCAGATATCATTCTTCACACTTTACAAATATGACTGCATTTAATCCTCACACCATATGTATGAGACAGATACCACCATCCCATTTATAAGTAAGGAAACTAAGCCAGGGAGTATTTGCTGCTCTTGAAATTGAGAACTTCTTTTCCCATTAAATGTTCTAATTTGTTATTACTGGTTTATTTTTTTAAAAACCTATTGATTTTTTGTATATCAATATTTTAATCTTTGTACTGAATTTACTTATCAGATTTAATAGTTTGAATTGATTGCATTGACTTTTTTTAAAATAAATTTTTAAATTTATTTTTGGCTGCATTGGGTCTTCATTTCCGCGCGTGGGCTCTCTCTAGTTGAGGCGAGCGGGGGCCACTCTTCGCTGTGGTGCACGGGCTTCTCATTGCAGTGACTTCTCTTATTGCGGAGCACGGGCTCTAGGCATGCGGGCTTCAGCAGTTGCAATACGTGGGCTCAGTAGTTGTGGCTCACGGGCTCTAGAGCGCAGTCTCAGTAGTTGCAGCTCAGGGGCCCAGTAGCTCCACCGCATGTGGGATCTTCCCAGACCAGGGATTGAACCCGTGTCCCCTGCATTGGCAGGCGGATTCCTAACAACTGCGTTACCAGGGAAGCCCAATTGCATTGATTTCTTAAGAGCTTTATTGAAGTATAATTTACATACCATAAAATTCACCTGTTTTAAATGTACAATTCATGACTTTTAGTAGATTTACTGAGGTACATAACTAGTACCATAAACCAGTTTTAGAAAATTCTTGTCCCTCTAATAAGATCCTCATGTCTGCTTGTCGTTAATCCCCATTCTCATCCCCAGCTCCAAGCAACCACCAAAGTACTTTCTATCTCTATCAATGTGCCTTTCCTGAACATTTCATTGAAATGTAATCATACAATATGTGGTCTTTTGTGTCTGGCTTCTTTTACTTGGTGCAATATTTTTGAGGTTCATCCATGTCGTAGCATGCGTGAGGTTTTTGTTCCCTTTTATTACTATTATTTCATTGTGTGGATAAACTGTACTTTATCCACCTACCAGTTGAACTTTTGGGATTTTCCACGTTTTGCTTATTGTGAATGATGTTACTACAAACACATTACATGCAGGTCTTTGTGTGTATATGTTTTTATTACTCTTGGGTAGATAACTAGGAGTGTAAGTACTTGGTTAAATGATAAATTTATGTTTAACTTCTTAAGATATAACCAGACAATTTTCCAAAGGGCCCTACAGTTTTAAATTTCCACTAACAATGTATAAGGGTTTGATTGCATTGATTTTCTAGATAAATAATTCATTTTCATTTTATAGATGAAAAAAAAAATCAAGGTTTAAAGAACCTGAGTGAGGGAGAGGTTGGCAAAAGGGTACAAACTTTCAGCGGTAAGATCAATAAAGTTTGAGGATCTTAGTATAACCTGGTGACTATAATTGATAACACTGTATCTTATAATTGAGATTTGCTAAGAGATAGAACTTAAATGTTCTCAACAAAAGGAGGAGAAGGAGGAGGAACAGAGAGAGAAGGAAGGGGGGGGGGGAAGTTGAGTAACTTTTCTATGATCCTAGCCTGTAAATGACAGAGTTAAACATCACCCTGAGCTCTTTCCGACTCCAAACCCTAAACGCTTAACTATGCTAGAATCAGTGTCTTCAAGATAACTATCAACTCTTCTCCTGGTGGCAAAATCAATGTTTCCAATCATCTGTTTTTGCAAAGAAATTCTTAAATTATCTATGTATAAAGTTGTTAGCATTCTTTTTTGTTTGTTTGCTTGTTGTTTATTAGTAGGAGGAAGACAGGACATTAGAACCAAGGAGAAAACGAGGAAAGACATGGGTGTGGAAAGAGCCCATGCAATGAAGGCAGGTCAGACGCCTCCTCTCTTGGGTTCCTGCTGATGCCACTGACTGAGTCATCACACCCTCACTTCCCTCCTTTCATTTCCGTAAGTCGTGCTTTTCTCTCCAGACTTAGCTCATGAACAAGAGACGGCAGAATAACCAATCACCCATCTATCGCTGATGTGAGTGGGTTTTGAAGTTTCTGGGTGGTGTCATATAATATAGAATCCAGTGACAAAGTCTTCTGCTCTTTACCTCGGAACAGCCCTCCTGTCACAGCTGTCATCCACTGGCCACTGGCTCTCCCACGTAACACAACACAGTAACGTGTCCTGGCCACAGGACACCAGAGAATGCTCTGGACTCCTCTGGATGCTGTTATCACTGTAGCTGTACATACCCCAGGGGTCTACACACAGGACTGATCTCTTTGGTGACCACAGCATAGATGTTCCTTTACTATAGATAGTGATGTGCAAAGGTTAACAGAATGAATAAGGGAGATGGTGACACTGTCCCTGCCAGGGACCTTCCTCTGTGGCTAGGCTTCCCTAGGTTAACTGTACTCTCGGAGAGAACACAGAGGACCCTCTCCTCATCTTATTAAGTAGACCCAACTTTATCCCAACATTCCCAATATGGTCCTACTTTCTCCTTCTGTAGAAGCTAGATCAATTCAGAAATGAATTGACATGAATGCAAATTGAAACATTACGTTATATATTGAGTCATATTAAATCATTGCCATGTATATAGGGCAAAAACAGGCAAATAGCAGGAATTTCATATAGTTTAACATAATAATTGAACCCATCACCCTAACCCGAATGTAATTCTAGGCCTATGATATATTCTGTTTGGATCCAGTATTGATATAGAATTATCTTTGTCAATCCCAGCAGTACCAAACATAATTAACATTCTTAAATTAATTTTCCAAATCTGCAAAATAATTCAAATATTGCCAAATCCTATCAAACACGAGTTCAAATTTTGAAGACTACTCATAGCATAATGCTATCTCAAGTCTGTACCATGCAATGCTGACATAGCATGACAGATTAGCTAAACTGGGAATCACAGTAAGTCTTTTTCTAAAGAGACAAAGCACTTGAATATTCTAGGCATTGATTTGTTAACATCTCTGAGTTGAACACCAGCTTCACAAAAGGGTTCCACAAGACTTGCTTTACTGTAAACAGGTTGAGAAGAATCCATACATGCAAATACACAGAGTGAGATAGTAAACTGAATTTTCTTTTTTTAAAAATAAATTTATTTATTTTATTATTTTATTTTATTTATTGTTTTTCATTGTGTTGGGTCTTCATTGCTGCATGCATGCTTTCTCTAGTTGCGGCAAGCGGGGGCTACTCTTCGTTGCGGTGCGCAGGCTTCTCATTGCAGTGGCTTCTCTTGTTGCGGAGCGTGGGCTCTAGGCACATGGGCTTCAGTAGTTGTGGCTCATGGGCTCTAGAGCGCAGGCTCAGTAGTTGTGGAGCACGGGCTTAGTTGCTCCGCGGAATGTGGGATCCTCCCTGACCAGGGATCATTTACTGAAACTCTGACTCTTAGCTGAACAAATAATTTTACTATATCTTTCCTCTGAATCCCTTGGAATTTTAGCAAAAATGCTAAAGATACCCTCAAGGAAAATACATGTCTGATGCAGAGGAGCTGAAAGGAGACAGAATGGCTTTTAAAACAGAATGACTGTACATCTCTGTCCCTTAGAAGTTTAAAAAAGAAAGTAAATAACGTTAAATAAACCAAATGAACAGCCAGGAAGAAACCAGAGAAGGCAGCTGGAGATATAGTTTGCATTTTTCTGCCAGTTTCCAAGTTCCACTGTTGAGACAACATGCAGCTGTTGGAAGGCAGCTACAGTGATTCCTGCTGTTTTGGGTATCATTTCAGCAATGCTCTCTTTGGCTCTTACCTGAAATTCCTTGGTTGAAATTTTAGGAACTATCTTCTTTTCAGTCACCTATATTTTATCCATATTTTGGATACCAAATATGTTTGGGTTAAAAACTCTCATTTTGATCTCAAAAAAGTAGCTTATTTTTCCTTACCAAGAAGTTGGCAATGAAAAGACACTTTCATTAAAAAACATTCCTTAAACCAAAGATTCAGATGTAATTCTATAACTATGACATAGTTTATTCTTTTAATGACTTTGAAGTTGATGAAAATAGTTACGTTAATGGAAATATTGATTTGGGGGAACCCCTTCAAACATGTACCCATCATAATTAATATTAGTTTTCAAAATTCATTTGAATTCTGTTAACTTTTGTGTAAAATATTTAACTAACTTATGTTAGTAAATAGAATAAGAGGTATTAAAATATTTAAGAGATTTAATTTAATATGATTTTACCGAAAATCGTATTGAAGTAGTATTTGTCATTCTATATCCCATAGTCAAATTTTTGTGAATAATTTTTCAATTTTAAAAAAAGCACTATGAGCATCTTTTGAACCCAAGTATTTTTCTTTCCAAAGGCCCCCTTCATAAAAGATAATTCACTGACATAGAAATAGAGCCAAATGCACTATTTGGGAGAGATTGACACCTAAGGGGGTTAGAAGTACAAGCTTAAAAACGTTACAGAGGAAAATCAGGAGTTGAATGTGGCAGAATTTGAAAGATGACAATGTGAAACTCACTTCTGCTGAGACTTGTATTGGCTTCCCTTCTAAGGTTATGCTGTTACTCTCGAAAGCTTTGACGATGCTGAAAAATATCAGTGCATTTATCTCCACTACTACTGTCTGCAGCAAACAACCACCTTCAATAAGAGCACACAATTATAGTGCATAATTTTCTCATTAAGTAAAGAAATATGTATCTGTATTGCACATACATACACATATAAGCATATACACATAAACATATTGTATATATATATATATAAATAAACATATTTGCGTTTTTATACTGAGGATTTTTTCCCTTGAGTGTGTTAGAAGCAGCCACCAATTTCATGGTTCTATAAAGTCCTAGTTTTGGTGTAAGATACATACAAAATTGTGGAAAGCATACCAAATTAACCTTTCCACCTAGTAGAGAGCAACTTCTCTCCGCTTAAAGAACATCATATTTAACTATGCATATTCTGAGAACAAATATCCTATAATCTGTACATGGTCCTTAAGACACGGTAAGTTTAAGAAACAGCCATTCTCTGAAACAATAATTTTAGAAAGCAGCATTTAAAGTGTGGGCCTAACAAAAAAAGAAATATAGATCAGTGGAAGAGGATAGAAAGCCCAGAGATAAACCCACGCACATATGGTCAACTTATCTTTGATAAAGGAGGCAAAATAATACAATGGAGAAAAGACAGCCTCTTCAATAAGTGGTGCTGGGAAAACTGGACAGCTACATGTAAAAGAATGAAATTAGAATACTCCTTAACACCATACACAAAAATAAACTCAAAATGGATTAAAGACCTAAATGTAAGGTCAGACACTATCAAACTCTTAGAGGAAAACATAGGCAGAACACTCTATGACATAAATCACAGCAAGATCCTTTTTGACCCAGGTCCTAGAGAAATGGAAATATAAACAAAAATAAACAAATGGGACCTAAGGAAACTTCAAAGCTTTTGCACAGCAAAGGAAACCATAAACAAGATGAAAAGACAACCCTCAGAATGGGAGAAAATATTTGCCAATGAAGTAACTGACAAAGGATTAATCTCCAAAATGTACAAGCAGCTCATGCAGCTCAATATCAAAAAAACAAACAACCCAATCCACAAATGGGCAGAAGGTCTAAGCAGACATTTCTCCAAAGAAGATATACGGATTGCCAACAAACACATGAAAGGAGGCTCAACATCACTAATCATTAGAGAAATGCAAATCAAAACTACAATGAGGTATCACCTGACACCAGTCAGAATGGCCATCATCAAAAAATCTACAAACAATAAATGTTGGAGAGGGTGTAGAGAAAAGGGAACCCTCTTGCACTGTTGGTGGGAATGTAAACTGATACAGCCACTAAGGAGAACGGTATAGAGGTTCCTTAAAAAACTAAAAATAGAACTACCATATGACCCAGCAATCCCACTACTGGGCATATACCCTGAGAAAACCATAATTCAAAAAGAGTCATGTACCACAATGTTCACTGCAGCACTATTTACAATAGCCAGGACATGGAAGCAACCTAAGTGTCCATCGACAGATGAATGGATAAAGAAGATGTGGCACATATATACAATGGAATATTACTCAGCCATAAAAAGAAACGAAATTGAGTTATTTATAGTGAGGTGGATGGACCTAGAGACTGCCATACAGAGTGGAGTAAGTCAGAAAGAGATAAACAAATACCGCATGCTAACACATATATATGGAATCTAAAAAAAAAAAGGTTCTGAAGAACCTAGGGGCAGGACAGGAATAAAGACGCAGATGTACAGAATGGACTTGAGGACACAGGGAGGGGGAAGGGTAAGCTGGGACGAAGTGAGAGAGTGGCATGGACATATATCCACTACCAAATGTAAAATAGATAGCTAGTGGGAAGCAGCCACATAGCACAGGGAGATCAGCTGGGTGCTTTTTGTCTACCTAGAGGGGTAGGATAGGGAGGGTGGGAAGGAGATGCAAGAGAGAAGGGATATGGGAATATATGTAAACATATAGCTGATTCACTTTGTTATATAGCAGAAACTAACTCACCATTGTAAAGCAACTATACTCCAATACAGATATTATAAATAAATAAATAAATAAATAAATAAATAAGTAAATGCTGTGTAAATAGTTGCCAAGACAGCAAATTCAAGTGTTGCAAAAAAAATAAATAAATAACGTGTGGGCCTCGTTATCTGCAGATCGCACTGCTCTAAAGGATTATTTCTATGTGCAACTGATTGTACTTAAACGTTTATCAAATCTCCATCGGGAGTCCAAGAGAGTGTTCCCAGGAAACAGCTGGAATGTAATGGTGAGATCCATCTTGTCGCAACCAAACACACATTCTCAATTGATGATGTGTTTCCAGCAATATCAAAAAGGGTGTCTGGAGAAAGACAAATACTCTATGATGTCACCTCTATGTGGAATCTAAAAACCCGGAACTTCTAGAAACAAAGAAGAGGATGGTAGTTACCAGCGGCTGGGGGAGGGGTGTGGGGAGGTGGTGCAGGAAAGGGGAGATGCTGGTCAAAGGGCACAAGCTTCCAGTTAGAAGATGACTACATTCTGGGAATCTATGGTATGGCGTGGTGACTATAGTTAACAATTCTGTGTTAGATACTGGAAAGCTGCTAAGAGAGTAGACCTTAAATATTCTCACCATAAAAAAGAAGTGGTAATTATGTGATGTGACGCAGGTGTTAGCTAATGCTATCATGGTAATCATTTTGCAATATATAAACGTATCAAATCAACAGGGTGTACACCTTAAACTTATACAATGTTATATGTCAATTACATCTCAATAAAACTGGGGAAAATAGTGTCTGAACATGTGGCCTTCATAATTCCTTATGAGCTCATGTTTAGGCGGCCCCCTGCCCTGAACACACACACCTTGCTCAAAAGGCATGTGCAAAAAGTGAGGTGTTCTCAAAAGCAGACATACAGATCAATGGGACAGGATAGAGAGCCCAGAGATAAACCCACACACCTACGGTCAACTAATCTACAACCAAGGAGGCAAGAACGTACAATGGAGAAAAGACAGTCTCTGTAACAAGTGGTGCTGGGAAAGCTGGGCAGCTACATGTAAATCAATGAAATTAGAACATTCCTTCACATGATATAAAACAATAAACTCAAGATGGTCTAAAGACCTAAATATAAGACATGACACCATAAAACTCCTAGAGGAGAACATAGACAAAACATTCTTGAACATAAATCACAGCAATATTTTCTTCAATCAGTCTCCCAACGCAAAAGAAATAAAAGCAAAAATAAACAAACAGGGCTTAATCAAACTTAAAAGCTTTTGTACAGCAAAGGAAATGACTGGCAAAACGAAAAGACAACTCAGGGAATGGAAGTGTCTGGAGAAAGACAAATACTATATGATATTACTTATATGTGGAGTCTAAAAAATAATACAGATGAATCTATATACAAAACAGAAATAGACTCACAGAAAACTAACTTATAGCTACCAAAGGTGGGGACGGACAAATTAGGAGTATGGGATTAACAGATACAAACTGCTATACATAAAATAGATAAGCAATAAGGATTTACTGTATGGCACAGGGTCCTGTATTCAATATCTTGTAATAGCATATAATCAAATATAATATAAAAAAAAATGAATCACTATGCTGCACACCTGAAACTAACACAATGTTGTAAATCAACTATACTTCAATTAAAAAAGATTAAACTTCCTTAAGATATCACTGTCTGTATTTTGAAAACATTTTTCTTTACTTCTCATCTTCATTAAAATTTGCCATGATCATTATTTTACTATTTAACATAAATAAGAAAGAATGTAAAAAAAGTGAGGTGCTCTCACTGAAGTATGTGTGTATGTTACTGATGGTGGTGGTTGAGAACAGAGGGGCAGTGACCCACCCACCTATTTTGAGCCATCTTCATAGATTTGGGGGCTGTTAAAAAAAAAACTTAACATTCAGTTCCTGAGCAAATGGCCCAAGGAGGAACATACTGTTGGTGGGCATCTTAGAAGGAGATGGTGCATCTTAATATGACAGCTTGTCTTTAAGATGATCTAACCACTTATTTGCATCAATTACTGGGTCACCAAACATTGTCTGCTTGATTCTTTTATAGACATGGATGCTTGGGAGAGAACACACTGATCCCTTGAGGAGAATAATTTGGTCAATACTTCTTATGGTAGGTTAGCAGATAGGCATTTTATTTATCAGGTAGGCTCTTTGTATACTGAAATACAGATGTTTTGTGCTTGAATCAACCTTGGGTGAATTTGATTCAAGTTGTTGAATTTGTGGAGATGAAGTCCAATCCCTACCCAAAGGGTCACAAACTTATATTCTTACAGGGCAGTTAAGTGAATGAACAAGGGGCAGGGTGGGAACCACAGCAAAAAAAAAAAAAAATTGTTTGGCTTGAACCAGTGGTGACCATATGGGAATGTGAGACCACCTGTGGTCAGATCCAGATTTTCAAAAGTAGATAAATATCCAGATTTTTGCAGGAATACTACCGATATTTAAATATTTAAATATGCAGAAATGTTCTAAAACAACAGCTGGAATAAACAAAACATGCTTGGAAGCAGGATCTGGCTTGCGTTGACTAGGAGATGACTTCTGCCCCAGCCCTTGTCCTAGAAAGAGGTAGTCCTGTTCAGCATTCTGGAAGTTTTCTTTGCTTACCACCAATGTGTGTCTAATCTGAGAATGAGCAAAGAGTCTCATGATTTCAAGGGAAATTGTACAGTTAGTTTCACATCTTTTATCTTAGACAAGTTAACAGAAGGTATTGAAATAAATAATTATGGTAACAATGACAAATAATACTTTCTGTGTACACATACAGTGTTACAATTATATATTCACACACATATACCTGTACAGTCTATTTAGCCCAAGGAATAAAAGTCATTCATCTTGCTTTGCCATTTCTAATTAGAAATCTTAATATAAAAAGATCTGCAGTGGACAGAGACAAAGTCTCTCCCCAGTACATACCATTAGACCTAAGATTTCTTGACCTCCCTCAAGGTCATCTTTATCACAACACGTAGAAAGGTAGATGAATCCGTCCTTCAATAAATTGAATGGATGTTTTCAAAAGAAAAGTCTATGGCAATGCCTTTATTTGCCCTCAATAACTCATTGTTTCTTGTAACCTTCAGAGTTGTCCATTGATCTTATCGATTAACTTCTCGGTGGGTGTGTATTCTGGCTGATCTGTTTGATCTGGAAAAAGTTATGCCTTTATCCATTGCCTACATCAATGATTGATGCATCTGTGTTTTCTGCCTCATCTGATGTCCAAACGTTGTTTCTTTTTACTTTATATACAATAAAAAATATAAAGAAAAATCAATAAATTTAGTATTTTACTTAGTAAAAATAAAAAATGGAGCAGGTAGGGAGGATTCCACTTACCTCTTAATTCAATGATGAATCTTAAAGGTGTTGCCCCATTGCATCTTGCCAATGATGAAAGTCAGTTCATTTGGTGGTGTTTATTAGGTTGTGCCCATAAGCTGGGAAAAACAGGTCAAACTCAAGTGCTTTACCTTCACTCCTCTGGTCCTACAGTGTGGAGTGGAGGAGGGAGACGATGCAAAGGTGGGCTCATGACCTCTCTCATCTTGATTTCTTTCGCTACTGCATTGAGATGCAAATGAACCCTGACATTTTGCCTACATTTCTTTCTCTTTTTCCTCCCTATCCATGTCTCTTTTTGTTCTTAAGCAGCTAATATGTTCAGGCTCTGCTGACACTTGCTGCCATAAATTGAACGATGTAGAACAGAACTCACACTGAGGTGTTGGTAATCTAGCGGGCTAATCAACCCAGAATTCGTATTTTAAAAGCATGGAATGGGGAATGATATAATTTAGTGGAATTAGTGCCTGATGGTCATGTCTCTGATTCTTAGACGAGGAAATAAGAGAGGCAGAGAGAGAGAAAAAAATGCATTTGGGAGTAGCTTTTATTACCATGTGGATATCACATGCTGTATAGATCTCCAGAAGTTACTTATACTACATAATTGAAACTCTATACTCTTTGACTATCTAGTATATAGCATAGTGCCTATAGATCTCAGTACTGTATTGGATACTTAAAATTTGCTGAGAAGTTAGATCTTATGTTTCTTACCATACATATACACGATATTATAATAAAAGGGATGGAAAGAAACTTTGGGACGTGATGGATGTCTTTTTGGCCGTCATAGCGGTGATGGTTTCATGGGTTTATATCTATCACCAAACTCATCGAGTTGTACACATTAAATATGTACAGCTTTTTACATGTCATTTATACCTCAACAAAGTGGTTTAAAAAAATCCCACCACTGCTTTCTGCATAATGCACTGGAAAAGCACAAACAATAAGAAAACTCTTGACCAAACGTAATCAAGCCAGTAAAGTAGCATCTTTCCAAAATGGAAATTGTTTGTGCCAGCAAACAAGCAGGAAGGCATTAAAGACCCCACGTTAACAATTGTTATCGAAGCAATCTTAGACCCTGTGGAAGCCTCCTGGGACCAGAACTTCTAAAATGACAAATACGTCTGGAAGGCTGTGGTCCAAGGGCATTTCTGCTGGCTATAAGCAGGGTATGGAACCAGAGGGAGTACACAGCTCTCCTGAAAACTGAAGGTGTATATACTTGAGATGAAACTGAATTCTATCTAGGCAAGAGATGTCCTTATGTGTACAAAGCCAAGGACAACACAGTAACTCCTGGTGGAAAATCTAACAAAACCAGAGTAATTTGGGGAAAGAACTCGCGCTCATGGAAACAGTGGCATGGTTCATGCCAAAGTCTGAAGCAACCTTCCTGCTAAGGCCATTGGACACAGAATCCATGTGATGCTGTACCCTTCAAGGATTTAAACTTATTGAAAAGTAAATAAATAAGAGTGTGGATTTGTTCAAAAAAAAAAAAAGCAATTGTTATCCAGTATTGACATCAATCTGAGGTTGCTCATCCCAAGGAGAACTTGGACTTGAGTTGTGTTGTTCACTGCTGCACTGCAAGACCCAGCACAGTGCACTCAAGATATCTTCACCGAATGAATGAATTCAAGAATGACTATAGCCCATGGAAGGTGAGAATTGCAACAGGGTCCCACAGAAAGCCACAAGACTAACCATTCAGATGAGGAGTGAAAATGCAGGGGAACATTTGGCTCAGTCACATAGTAGCTGTGTGACTTTGGGCAGGAGAATCAGTGTCTCTGAACCTGTGTGCTCATCTCTACAATACGAATGGCACTTACGTCAAGGGAGGCTGTGAGTATTAACTGAGAGAAAGTGAGAGATGACACATGACCAAACTCGGGACTCAATTGTTATTTCCCTTTCCTCTCATTTCCTTTTATTTTCCTTGAAACATTTCCTTCTCTTTCTCCCAATACATGGGTCATGAAACATTTTCATTGTTACTGAAAATATCAAACCTTGTGCCCTGTGGCCTGCAGGACCACTTGTTCTTCACATGACCTTGGAAATTTTACTTAGTTTCTCTTGGCTGTTTCTTCATCCTTCAAAGGGGAGAGATGATTCCTCCTGTATTAGAGGGTTGTTTTGGGGATGAAACAAGTTAATGTAAGTGCTTAGAAGAGTTTCAGGCAAACCTCAGCTGTTGTTGTTAAGGTCAAATATACTTGTAAAGAAGGGGAATAATTTTGGTAAAAGTAATTTTGGGAAGCGCTGGATTGCTGATAAACAAGGACTAGGAAGCACTATATTTTATACAAATGCTTTGCTATTTCTCAGGTCTAGGAGAAACCCAAAAACGATCTTTCCAAGCATTCACCATCATAGACTCCTCTTGGAAAAAACCAGTATCTGTCTAGTTATCCAAATTTAACTAATACCTTCAATTTCTAATCAACAACAAGCATCCTTATTTTGATGTAATTTACAGTGTTATTTATTATCTGTGTGAGTTTGGAAACATTATTTTACCTCTCTGAACCTTTTCATAAAATTGAGCTATGGATGTGTAACATCACAGATTGCTAGTGTTATGGAAGTGGCATAGTCCATAGAAACCACTTATCAACTTCTTTTATTTTTTTTTAACATCTTTATTGGAGTATAATTGCTTTACAATGGTGTGTTAGTTTCAGCTGTATAACAAAGTGAATCAGATATATATATATCCCCATATCCCCTCCCTCTTATGTCTCCCTCCCACCCTCCCTATCCAACCCTTCTAGGTGGTCACAAAGCACGAAGCTGATCTCCCTGTGCTATGCAGCTCCTTCCCAGTAGCTATCTATCTTACATTTGGTAGTGTATATATGTCAATGCTACTCTCTCACTTCGTCCCAGCTTACCCTTCCCCCTCCCCATGTCCTCAAGTCCATTCTCTACATCTGTGTCTTTACTCCTGTCCTGACCCTAGGTTCATCAGAACAATTAAAAAAAATTTTTTTTTAGATTCCGTAACTATGTGTTAGCATACGGTATTTGTTTTTCTCTTTCTGACTTACTTCACTCTGTATGACAGACTCTAGGTCCATCCACCTCACTACAAATAGTTCAATTTCATTTCTTTTTATGGCTGAGTAGTATTCCATTGTATATATGTGTCACATCTTCTTTATCCATTCATCTGTTGATGGCCGCTTAGGTTGCTTCCATGTCCTGGCTATTGTAAATAGTGCTGCAATGAACACTGTGGTACATGTCTCTTTTTGAATTATGGTTTTCTCAGGGTATATGCCCAGTAGTTAGATCGTTGGGTCATATGGTAGTTCTATTTTTAGTCTTTTAAGGACCATCCATACTGTTCTCCATAGTGGCTGTATCCATTTACATTCCCACCAACAGTGCAAGAGTGTTCCCTTTTCTCCACACCCTCCCCAGCATTTATTGTTTGTAGATTTTTTGATGATGGCCATTCTGACTGGTGTCAGGTGATACCTCATTGTAGTTTTGATTTGCATTTCTCTAATGATTAGTGATGTTGAGCATCCTTTCATGTGTTTGTGGGCAATCTGTATATCTTCTTTGGAGAAATGTCTGCTTAAGCCTTCTGCCCATTTATGGATTTGGTTGTTTGTTTTTTTGATATTGAGCTGCATGAGCTGCTTGTAAATTTTGGAGATTAATCCTTTGTCAGTTGCGTCATTTGCAAATATTTTCTCCCATTCTGAGGGTTGTCTTTTCGTCTTGTTAATGTTTTCCTTTGCTGTGCAAAAGCTTTGAAGTTTCCTTAGGTCCCATTTGTTTATTTTTGTTTTTATTTCCATTACTCTAGGAGGTGGGTCAAAAAGGATCTTGCTGTGATTTATGTCATAGAGTGTTCTGTTATGTTTTCCTCTAAGAGTTTATAGTGTCCAGTCTTACCTGTAGGTCTTTAATCCATTTTGAGTTTATTTTTGTGTATGGTGTTAAGGAGTGTTCTAATTTCATTCTCTTACGTGTAGCTTTTTTTTTTTTTTAACATCTTTATTGGAGTATAATTGCTTTACAATGGTGTGTTAGTTTCTGCTTTATAACAAAGTGAATCAACTATACATATACGTATATCCCCAAATCTCTTCTCTCTTGCATCTCCCTCCCTCCCACCCTCCCTATCCCACTCCTCTAGATGGTCACAAAGCACCGAGCTGATCTCCCTGTACTATGCGGCTGCTTCACACTAGCTATCTATTTTACATTTGGTCGTGTATATATGTCCATGCCACTCTCTCACTTTGTCCCAGCTTACCCTTCCCCTCCCCGTGTCCTCAAGTCCATTCTCTAGTAGGTCTGCGTCTTTATTCCCATCCTGCCCCTAGGTTCTTCATAACCTTTTTTTTTTTTTTTAGATTCCGTATATATGTGTTCGCATATGGTATTTGTTTTTCTCTTTCTGACTTACTTCATTCTGTGTGACAGACACTAGGTCCATCCACCTCACTACAAATAACTCAATTTCATTTCTTTTTATGGCTGAGTAATATTCCATTGTATATATGTGCCACATCTTCTTTATCCATTCATCTGTCAATGGACACTTAGGTTGCTTCCATGTCCTGGCTAATGTAAATAGAGCTGCAATGAACACTGTGGTACGTGACTCTTTTTGAATTATGCTTTTCTCAGGGTATATGCCCAGTAGTGGGATTGCTGGGTCATACGGTAGTTCTATTTTTAGTTTTTTAAGGAACCTCCATAATGTTCTCCTTAGTGGCTGTATCAATTTACATTCCCACCAACAGTGCAAGAGGGTTCCCTTTTCTCCACACCCTCTCCAGCATTTATTGTTTGTAGATTTTTTGATGATGGCCATTCTGACTGGTGTGAGGTGACACCTCATTGTAGTTTTGATTTGCATTTCTCTAATGATTAATGATGTTGAGCATTCTTTCATGTGTTTGTTGGCAATCTGTATATCTTCTTTGGAGAAATGTCTATTTAGGTCTTCTGCCATTTGTGGATTGGGTTGTTTGTTTTTTTGATATTGAGCTGCATGAGCTGCTTGTAAATTTTGGAGATTAATCCTTTGTCAGTTGCTTCATTTGCAATTATTTTCTCCCATTCTGAGGGTTGTCTTTTCGTCCCATTTATGGTTTCCTTTGCTGTGCAAGAGCTTTGAAGTTTCATTAGGTCCTATTTGTTTATTTTTGTTTTTATTTCCATTTCTCTAGGAGGTGGGTCAAAAAGGATCTTGCTGTGATTTATGTCATAGAGTGTTCTGCCTATGTTTTCCTCTAAGAGTTTGATAGTGTCTGGCCTTACATTTAGGCCTGTAGTCCATTTTGAGTTTATTTTTGTGTATGGTGTTAGGGAGTGTTCTAATTTCATTCTCGTACGTGTAGCTGTCCAGTTTTCTGAGCACAACTTATCAAAGAGGTTGTCTTTTCTCCATTATATATTCTTGCCTCCTTTGTCATAGATTAGTTGACCATAGGTGCATGGGTTTATCTCAGGGCCTTCTATCCCGTTCCATTGATCTATATTTCTGTTTTTGTGCCAGTACCATACTGTCTTGATTGCTATAACTTTGTAGTATAGTCTGAAGTCCGGGAGCCTGATTCCTCCAGCTCCATTTTTCTTTCTCAAGATTGCGTTGGCTATTCAGTGTCTTTCATGTTTCCATTCAAATTGTGCAATTTTTTGTTCTAGTTCTGTGAAAAATGCCATTGGTAGTTTGATAGGAATTGCATTGAATCTGTAGATCGCTTTGTGTAGTATAGTCATTTTCACGGTTGATTCTTCCAGTCCAAGAACATGGTATATCTCTCCATCTGTGAAACCACCTAGAAGTTGAAATCAACTTCTGGTGGCATGAATGTTGACTTCCTTACTGTGCCATCCTGATATGGACTCTCAGTTTTGAGAAGTCAATTGTAAAACTGTCCCACCACATTAGTGAGATAGTGAGGTGTCATAGGAGCCCCTCACTTAAAAGCACATTTATTAGGACCTGTTGCCAACCTCTTTCTTTTTTATTTCCCTTTGAGAATTATGGTTGCTGCATTTGTCAGGATCCAACCAGGAAAAGGGGAACCGCTCTAAATATGTACAACAGAAGGAATTTATTCAGGGGATTGGTAATTTGGTAACTAGAAATTGAGAAACCAGCAGGAGACTGTGGGGAAACTTGGCAACAGCAGGTAGCGGGCAGACCAGAGGCAGAGGTGACCTGATATGAGGACAGGGACGTCTGGTGGGAGCTGGCTGAGACAGTGAGGGAAAAATACCCCAGCTGTTTTCTTCCCACCTTCTCGTCTCCTGCCATTGACTGAACGAGGTCAGGAACCAGCTGAGCTAGGACAGGCAGCCCAGGGGTGGAAACCTGGAATACAGAGAGAGCAGGGAAGAGCATGAATGGAGCTGCTGAGGGAAAAATGGTGCAGGGGAGGGAGGATTGCCTGCTTACAGCATTCAAATCCAGTTCACACTGTTGTCCATCACAAAAGCCACAACTGGAAACAAAAAATTCAGCAGACAGAGTTGCACAGGATAGATTTAATGTTGGGTAAAATAATGTTATTACATATGGCAGCAAAAGAATATTGGGATTTTGTTTCTGGTCTCTCAGCTCAAATGTGTATTTTCCCAAACTTGTACATTAAGAGTAATTTTAAAGAACTACAAAAACATTCTTTTCTGACTCCTAAAATAGCATCAACAAAACAGTCTTTATTTCATAAGGGCAGTTAGCTTGAAGAGAAAAGTATATAAAAATGAGTTCTAGTGGTTTATGTGTTTCTCCAGTAGTTTCCAGTAGTTTCAGTTATTCCATAAAAAGCATAGGTAAGTCTAGATTTGTGCAAAGTCAACACTTTCCAAAAGCTCATTCCCCTCTGGCTTGTAAATTCTTGTAATCCATTGTCCCTTTGCAGCTAACCATGCCTTTATCAATTCAGTATTTACTGTCTTTAGCTTTGTGTGATGTACAAATAAGAAGATAGTTTCTTCCTTATAGAGCTTATGTTTTATTTGGGAAGGAACATAGGCAAAGAGAACATAAATTACACCATAAAATAGAGCCAGAGAGAAAGTATGTGTTACAGGAGAGGACTGCACTCTGCAATCTGGAACTTGAGTTGGGTTTTGTTTCTTGCTTTTGTTTTAACCTTTTTGAGCTGACAGTACTGGCATGCAGCTGTCTTCAGTGGAGGTGATAATTCTTCATACCACAGTTATCATTCAAGGGTTTGGTTTGATACATTCAGCACTGGATTAAAACCACTCAACAGATTTGTCACTGCCTTTCTAAAATTCCAAATTAAAGACTTCTTCCCAGCAATCACCACCCAACCCCCAGAGCACCTGCCCAGTAGCTCTCCACACTGGTGCCAGAGTAACTGACCCCAGTGGTAACAGCATCCTTGCAGAACCTACCTTGACAAGTGCTGGGTTTTCCCTCGGGATGGAAGAAGGCAGGGTCTCAAAGTCAAGGGCTGTTAAAACGCTGGTGTCTACAAGCTCTTCATCTGCCAACTTCTTGCTCCCCTGTTTTTCATTCCTAAAGAGTTACACCAAGTATGGACTGTACACTTTCATTTGCATTCAGTCCCCAGCTTCTTTCCATGAGATTCTTACCTCACAGTTGCACCAAGGAGGTGAGAATACCTGAGAACTAGAGCTGGTGTCCTAATCTCATTTTCCCCTTCCATCTTCCCTAGCACTGAGCATGATGGCACATGAGGATGAAGGAATAAGTGAATGAGAGAATGGATAAGAGAGGACAGTAAAACAACTGGAAAGAACTTGTGTTTTGGAATAATGGAAATCTGGGTTCCAACCCACCAGCTTCTCATTGTGTGATTTAGGACAACCTCTCTGAGCCTTTCTAGATGATTTGTTGTGATAATTAGTGATAAAGAATATAAAGCATCTCCTGGAGGCAATGACTCCACTATGACTTCCTAAAAGATGGAAGGTTTTATTCCATAAAAATGGGAATTTTATATGTTTATTTTGTATGGGAGAAAAGAAAACCAAGAAAATTTGGAGTTTTCCAAGTGTATTATGAAATAATAACTGGCTCTTGATACATGATCAACTGAAAATATGCAAGTGTGGTCACGGGAATTTCCTGGCAATTTCTTTCCTAGGCCTGGATGGAACACAAAGCTATGAAGCAGGATTGCTACCACTCCTCTTGGCATGAAATGGGAACATTTCTCTTGGAGTCAGGACGGGAAAGCTCCGTTCTGAGAAACTGGGTCATTAGCACCAGGTGGACCTGACAAATCTAAGCCACTGCTTTATGGAACTCCTTAGACTGCAATCCTGGAAAGAAATACATTTTTCCTGACTGTGTCTCCAAATTGGCTGGGTCAACCCTCTTGCGCTCTCATGAACATAACTCGGGTTCCTTCCAGAGATTTCTGATGCACCTCAGGTGTTAGAGCAGTCTTGTTAGACATTACGAAATTGATAAAATCTAAGCAAAATCTGAGTTTCTCATTCACCAGTTTAGCATGAGGGTGGGGTGAATTGGGGCATTCTCTAGACCAGAAGAAGGGAAGGTGTTCATTCTTTCTAGAATTTTCCTTGCTCCATCTCCTTCCCCACTGGTTCCCACCTTTGGGGTCTGGAATAAGGGGAGAAAGGACTGGAGAAAATAATTATTTTGATTCAGCTGGGGCTATTTTTTAAAAAAATGTTCTCTTGGCTCCAAAAGGGACTCTTTCTCTCTGGGAGCTTGTGTGGTTCTGTGGAGACATCTCCGGGGAATCGCAGCCCTGTATAGGCATCTGACTCAGGCCATGTCTCCTCCACAGCACCTGCCTGCTGAGGGTACCACGACCCAGGACCTAGGGTGGGGTCCTTTTACTGTCCCCCATCTGCCTACCTTCCCGGGGCATAGACAAAGGTGGATCCTGCTGTAGCCCTCCCCCCTGGTCCCTCCATCATGGCTGTGCCAGCCAGCTTCCCATCTTCAGACTCATCCAGGTGAGGGTCAGGCACTGCTCTTTGCCCCCAAACATGGGGAGTGGACACAAGTTCAGCTCTTCACTTGTTTCCTCACTCTACATTTGAATAGGGTGGCTCCTGAGAATCCATGGCTCAACCAGCATCCAGCCAGCTTGAGATACCTTCCTCCCTTTTTGTAAGCATCCCTCCCATTTCTCTCCTGGCTGGAGGGGCTGCATTGGCAGATGAGGAAAAGGATGCTGCTTCTCTACAACTTCAGAAGAATTTCGTCCTCTTAGGCTTGGTCTTCTCTTAGATGGCTATTGAGGATGGAGGTCATGAGAACAGGCTGGCCATCTCTCTGGACCATTCTTTTGAGGAAGTGCCCATGCCTGTCTTTAGAATATGGGGTAGCATCACTCACTATTTTCAGCTACAAAACTTCGACCACAATTCAGGACAGCAAGAAAACTCCCATTCTACATTCAATTACAAGTGTACAATTTTTCCATCATGGATGCTAGACAGCACAGAAGTTCTGCAGCTCTGTGTTGGGCCCTGGAGGCATCTACTGCTGAAGGTGGAACCTTATTCTCTTTGCCTTGTTTCTCATGAAACCCAGTTTCTTCATTTGATTGTTCTAATCTGTTGTATCATGATCTTATGTTGAAACAAGGTAGGATTTAAATAAATACATACATAAGACCACTAAATGTCAGTTGCTGACTTTAGAAAGTATAAATAAAGAATGCAGATATTACCATCTCCACTTCATAGGTAGAGATCTAGAGATAAAATTAGTTTAGGTGAGCTGCTCAAGGTCACCGAGCTAGTGACTGGCCTTCTGAAACACAGACACTTTCTGGCTGTAGAGTATGTTCCCTGAACACCGTATTACAAATCCAATGTAAAGGAATAATAAACGTGACACATCCTTGATACTGTACCTGACTCCACTTGGGCAGGCATTGCTGTGGAATTTGTCATTAAGGCTTATTTGAGTAGCTTAGATACCCTTAAAAGCATGGATTTAGCTTTCCTGTTGGAAACTCTTTCAAAGATGTACCTGAATCAATGAACAGTCTCTCTGGAAACCCATGGCCCCTTTTGTCCCTCCTAAGAGAAGAGAGGAGCTTTGGGCAGAGCTTATCAAATGAAATGCTCCGAGTCTCAGAACACACGTGAACTCACTCCTGGGAACACTGTCGGGGTGCCGTGAGGCAAACGTGAGCAAAGTTATTTTTGTTGTCGCGGGCTCTGAGACGAAGAGATAACTTTCAGCAATATTCTCTTCACGCAAAACCTGCCTGCTTTTACATATATTTGGCAGAAGTTGAAAACTGGGGTAAAATAGAATGTGCTTGCTATCTCCCAATTATTTCAACAAGAAGGTAAGAATAGGTTTTACCTGATTCTCTGAAAAAGAACAAAGTTCTACTTGATAAAAAAAAAAGAGAGAGAGTTAAAAATCAGCACCAGCCATCAACAATGTGACCTCGGTTGCGTAAAATAAATGTAAAAAATAAATATAGATGAGTTTTCAGACTGTCTGGGAAGGTGAGAAGAACAGTTTTGCGGGAGTCAGGAAATTCAGGTTTTAATACAGCTTCTCCCACTAACAGATGATACTTTTAACTAAATTGTTTTGAGACTGAAATTCTCATCTGTAAAGTGGGGGAGAAGAAGCAGGTCAAAGGTGCTTAACTTTCTTTAAAATGCTTTTATTTGAAAAAATTCCAGAAAAGTTGCAACAGTAGTAAGTACTATGAGCTATAGAGTCCCATTCACCTAGATTCACTGACTGTGTCTGCTTGTTTCTCTTTTATGTAGTAACAAAGAAGATGATTATTATAATGATACATAATTATTAACATTTGACAAACCCTTTGAGAGTCTGCTGGAGACATTGAGCCCTTTTAGGCCTAAGTAAATACTTCTGTTGACAACCTCTTCCAAAACCAAAATGTAGTTATCAAAGTCAGAAAATTTACACTGATACCATGGTGCTGTATAATTCGCAATCCATATTTAAATGTCCCAACCATGTAGATTGCAGCAATGTTTCTTTTGGTTTAACTCATCATGCCTCCTTGGTCTCCTTTGGTCTGGGACATTTTCTCCTACTTCTTTGTCTTTTGTGACCCTGACCTTTTGGACTCGTAGCGCTGTTTGGGGTTAGTGTGATGTTTCCTCACGTTCAGATCTAAGTTGTGCATTTTGGGCCAGGAGACCTTGACCGTGCAGTTGTGTCTCTCTTGGTGCCTCTCTCTGGAGGCTGAGGCCAACGTGTCTTGTTGGTGGTGACATCCACTTCAATGACTTGGTTGAAGAGTGTCCCCTGGGTTCCTCCACTGCAACGACCACTTTTTCTTTTGTGTGAGTAACAAGTAATCTCTGTTGAGATACTTCAAGGCTGAGCATACATCCTCTTTCCTCACCAAACTGTCATCAATGACTTCAGCTCTCTTTGAAACTCTTGCCTGAAGCAATCAGCACCATTATGGCTGCAAAATGCTGATTTTCTATCCCTCCTTCTACATTTACATGTTGACTTTTGGCTATAGGTAGAGGTTCATCCTGCCCCACTTAGCTGTTTACTGTCTGTTTATTTTGTGTCACCTTGGACTTGTGGTTGAAACACTTTTGACAAAGACTCTGAAATAATGACATCCATGGTCCATCTCCCTAGAAAAAAATGCACATAAAAACCCCACCAAAGTACATATATTTTCCAGATGTTGATGGATCCTTGAAGTCTGTTCATGGCCCAAACCTAAGGTACTTATGGAACTTTGTATAATAACACTTCTGGCTCTAAAATGCAGTGATACTTCTGCACCTGTTGATATTATTTGAGAGGAAGCAGATGGTAGGTCTATTAAAATGAGTGTGGCAGGTGCTTCATATCTCCTCAATTAGCAAATAACTTCTTGGAAAGTAGGTTATTTTGGTTTCTTTTAGAAAAATCACTCTACAAGTGCTTTCAAGCACACCCTTAAAAACCATATAGTTTCCCTTTAACACTCAGAAAGTGAGATAAACCCTCCCCTGGCTCCTCTTCCTTCAATCTTTGGGTCCTTGGTGCTTGGAGGGTGGTGTCGGCTCTGTTGATTCCGTGAGGTTCGTCGTGTAGTTCAGTGTAACTTCAAGTCACATCTCATCTCAGCCTGTTTACTGGAGAGAAAGGCAGGAAGGAATCCCCAATGAGTGGCCCCCAGAAACCATCAGAACTTTATCCTAAAGGAAGGGAAATGTTGTCAATGCCGGAACTGATTGGTTTGTGTTTCAGGCTCTGAGACAGATAGACCACAGTTCCAGACTCAGATCTGCCACACAGGCCTGAACCTGCTATTAATCAATCTTAAATCTCACACGCACAGTAGAGACCGTAATTGGATCACTGCCCTGGGCGGTGGCACGTAGCGAGCTCCTGATGGATGACATCCCTGGAATCTCAGTTGCACCGTACCTGGAGCCTCTTGCTTTGGCTGTAACTGTACATACTGTCTCAGCCACTCAGTCAGACCTTGGTCGTTCAGGAGGGTGGGCTTGGGCTTTGTTCCTGCTCTGTACCCTCTGTCACTGCCCAGGTCATCCTGGGCTCCCATTGAATAAGCCAAGGTCAGGGCCTTAGCCCTTGGAATTCAGTGCCTCTCAGCTTTGCAAAGTGATAAATAGTGACCTGAAGAAAGAATCTAAATCCGTGCTAAACGGGCTGGGGGCGCGCGTTAGAGTCCTCTACCCTGCTTTGCTTGTCCAATCTGGAGGAGCAGAGCTGGCTGTTCTGGACCAAGGGTCAGAGAGAGCAGCCTCGGGGCCATGGAAGGGGGGAGATGGGCATGGAGGGGGTGCTGGCGGTGACTCGGAGCCTCATCCAACCTGCTATGAGCTCACTTCATTCATTCTTTTACCATGGAAGGGGGGCCATGGAAGGGGGAAGATGGTCATGGAGGGGGTGCTGGCAGTGACTCGGAGCCTCATCCAACCTGCTATGAGCTCACTTCATTCATTCTTTTACTTATTCCTGCCTTCCTTTCTTCCATCAATAAACATTCACTCAGTGACACAATTAAGATGTGAAGTACCAGCCTAGCTTCTTATACCAAGAAAAAAAAGCAACTGCTTTACTGCTATGACCCTAAATATCTTACCGATTTCTTTGAGGAAAGCTACTTGAAGCTTTACCAATGTCAATATGTAACGGGGATATTTTTTCTAGAAATGCTTCTCTACTGTTCAGATCTTTTATTTCTACTCTACTCGTCCTCATATTTTCCAGCAAAGATGATTTTGGATGATCATCTTATTATCTTTATTATCATATGCTTATTATTTTAAGATAAGGAGGAGATATTTCTGCTACCCATATTTCCTCTCATTGGCAGAAATTCTCTGCTTCAATGTAGAGAATGGACCTGAGGACACGGGGAGGGGGAAGGGGAAGCTGGGACGAAGTGAGAGAGTAGCACTGACATATATACACTACCAAATGTAAAATAAATAGCTAGTGGGAAGCAGCCACATAGCACAGGGAGATCAGCTCGGTGCTTTGTGTCCACCTAGAGGGGTGGGATAGGGAGGGTGGGAAGGAGGCTCAAGAGGGAGGGGATATGGAGATATATATATACATATAGCTGATTCACTTTGTTATACAGCAGAAACTAACATAACATTGTAAAGCAATTATACTCCAATAAAAAAAAAAAAAAAGAAATTCCCCATTTCCCTGATAAAGTAAAATGGGGGAAAAAAATGGAAAGACTCCAGAGAGAGGTAACCAGATGAGGATTGGATTGATAGGAGAGTGAGGGCCAATGTGCCTTTAGAAATAAATGATTTATTCAAGAATCTATCCTTAGGTAACAAATAGTGCATGGGGAGTCTAATTTACCTGGTCTAAGTGTGAATTAGAGACTGCTGCCGCAGGCCTTATCAATTTGGAAAGTGGGAAGAACAACTTAAAATTTGCTTTCCCCTCAGCAACAGTTAATTTTAATTTGTTTCCAGGTCCTTCAATCCTTGAAATGTTAAAAAATAAATGTCATTATGTCAGAAGAAATTCAGAATTAGAGTTCATGAGATTCTCCAAGAATTGATGTGTTTGCAGCAGGTGGAAAGAAAGGAGCTTTTGTTTGAAGAAGTGGAGGGGGGCAGGAGTGAGGGCTGGAGGTAGGCAGTGGGGAACGGGGTAGGAGTGGGGTGATGAAAGAACTCTGGACCTGGGGTCTGCATCCGGCTTTGTAACTTGCTGACAGTCCGTCCTTCAACAGGGATAAAAGGTCTTTTACTACTTAGGCGAGTTGTAAAAATCAAATGAAGTGATGCAGAAGGGTTATATAAACTGTAATGTGATGGACAAATACACCCTATTTTAGGAAGGGTTTCTAAACTGTGGAGGAGCCCCATATGATCACCATATGGTGTGAAGGCCCTCTGCTTGATGTAAGCCTAAGGTAAAGGTTCACAAAAGGCATTCTCTGCAGATACTTACATGTGAATCCGTTTCTGTTTCTGGAAAACTTGACATATTAAAAAGTTTTCTTGAGACTGTTGAATAAAACTAGCATTTAACCACTAGTTTACCAATCAGTAAACACCGATTGGATTCCTACTATGTGTCCAAGTACCAGGCCAGGTCTCAGGGATTCAGAAACAAAAGACACAGTCTTGAACTGCAGACTTTCAGCATCTGGTGGAAAGGGCAGACCAGAGGGAACAGTTATAATGTGGCTTGAACAGTAAGAGTGCAGCCTAGGGGTGGGAGCAGGATTCAGGAAGATTTCCTGCAGAAGAGAAGCTGGAACTAAGACAGTGTTTGCCGGAAGAGGGAAAGTGTATGTGTGTGTGTGGTAGGGAACACTAGGAAGGGGGAGAGGGGGGAGGACAAGGGGTTAGGGTGGGGATCTGAGATCTGGGGTTGGGCTCTAGTTCCAGGTGGAAAAGCACGTGTACACTGACTGAAACGGCCTAAATATTCCCTCAGCTTGACTGAATTGTGACCCTGCACAGGTTTCTTCCTGACTCCAGACCCCTGGCTTCCTTTTACTTAGAGCATTTCCTTTAGAAGACTCACGATTGTAAATTCTTTTTCTGCCCCTTTGACACATAGACCTTCTCTCAGCCTCTTGCCAGTTTTACAACCGAGAAACTGTCTTCCTCAAGGACCTGGGAGCCACCTTTGAAATGTGACCATGGCGGAGCGGGGATACTGTCCCTGTCTCCCAATCTCTGTGTGAGGACGAAATCCTAACTTAGATGTGCAGAACTTAGTGAACTCAGATCTTAAGCACATTGACTGTCCTCCCCATAATGTTCTGCAGTACTTTTCCACCAGCTCACCCAGGGCTTAAAAACTCTCCCATCTTTTGTTTCAGTGGAATTAAGATCAATCTCTCTCCCCTATATCAATAGACTCTCTCCCCTGCTGCAATAGTCTTGAATAAAGTCTTCCCTTGCAATCCAGTGCAATCCAGTGCAATTTTTCTTTTACAAGATAGACATAGAGGAATGAGAACAGAGGGCTAGAACAAAGGTGGATGAGACTCGGCTCTGTGACCACTGGAGCTGCTTGGATTCTGAACTGCATTCTAGCTTTGTGTCCTAGGGTCCATGCTTCCTGAGCTGTTGGGAACACCAGACTGTTCAGCTGTATCTGCCTTGCTGAGAGGCAGCATCATGTGAATGAATAATTCAAAATCCACAATAAACAACTATCTTGAAATAAACAACCACAACCTACCAGTGCATAATTCAGAGAGCTAGGGAAGAAAGCTTTACCAATGAAGCCAGTTGGCATTGGCTTTGAGGAAAAATGCCTTCCTTTTTTTTTTTTTTTATGTATGTGTGTGGTATTTTTATTATACATTTTACTGATATGAAGGTTGTATAGCACATATTTACAAATCATAATAAAATATACAAAACCCTTCATTGTCAACTTCATATAGCTAATTGATTCTCTCAGAATGCTTTTTAAACATTGATGGACTGGAAATTTAGTGCTCTACAGCCTGGCTGAGGTGCCTCAGTGGAGTGGAGAGAGCAGCAATAAGACCTGGGGGGTAGAAGAGAGAGCTTGTGTGTCACAAGGAAAGACTGATGTGCTGGTCCCATCAATCAGGTCTGCATTCCCTATGGTGTCCCTCAGTGAAGTAGCTAAAATTCCATTCCCATGTTTCTTCTTCTCAGGAACAGTTAACTTAGTTGACCTGCTGACGGTGGTCAGACCAACCTGGACTTTCCAATCACGTTAGAGTCCAAGTCACCAGTGCTGTGTAATGGAATTTTACCTGATTAGACATAAGAGGGATGCCGACTAGCATTGATGTTCCTGGGTGACACTGGTGGTTGGCTGTGGGGTTAGAATTGAGTTGTTTTGACAGGCTTCCTTTGGCAACTGTCTATCCTTATGACCTTGACAGCCATTGGCCTTCTTTGATTATATCTGCTCATTGGTATGCACCAGTGGTTTTAAATCCAAGTAATCTTCATCAGTGTGTTGGTATCTGAAAGTTCAATCCATATATTCAGAATCTTATCATAAAATAAGACCCAGTTGGGACTGCAGGCATCTTTTTCTTTCTTGCTGCTGGTTGCATTTTTGCTCTTCCTGATGAGAAATTGAAGAAATAATATCTCCCAATAATTTCTACTCAAAATTTATTTACTCAGCTGTAGCTTCTAATGCTGTGGATCATTTGAATATTTTTCTTTTTCTTTCCTTTCTGGCTACTTCCAAAATGATATTCTATGGTCACAAGCTATAAATCAAGTGTTCTCTCCAGTCATTACTTGAAAGTGTATGGGCACTTGGGAGGGAGGAAATGTTTCCTACTGCTGGAAGGATATCTTTCAGCCCTCAGCAGAGCAGTAATATGCCAACAGAGTCCTTAATAGCTTCACTGGACCCCAAATCTGCCAAAGAAACCAATGAGCCTATGTCAAAAATATCTCTATTCAAATATGCATCAATCCATCCCCAAATTGTCCCTTTTGAATATCAATTTTCCTCCGTGAAGAAAAGCTTGGTGCCTGTGAACCAGCCTTACAGATTTTATGAGTTTAATACCAACTTCCATTGAATTGTTGTATAATCAAAGATGAACTATATAGTTTGTAAGTATGTATGTAGATTTTGACATGAGGTCTAACTTGATTTCTCAACACTCAAGCAATATGGGTAGAAATCAGCTGTTTTTAAAAATGCCCATCTCTTTTCCAAAATTCACTGTTAACTTGTTTCATTTAATGGATTTGAACACATTGAAAGCGAGTCCACTTTGGTGAAGTACATTATCATGTCCATAAGAGTTTTTCTTAAAAATTAAATCTTGGAGAAGAAAGTAATCATAAACCAGTCGGTCAAGAGCTTCACATAGACACATTAAATAAAAATATCAAATTCAACATCATCTAATATTCAAGGAGTGAGTAAAAAATATGCGTGAGGAATCAAATAATCACATCCTTTGCCTGCAAACAGGTGCATGTTTTTTAAATTTCCAGGAGTGAAGGGATTTGGTTGGTTTGTCCTCCACCTCCACCCCCTGCCCCAACACATGATGATCTTCAGGAAAGACCTTGGTCAATCTCATCGTCAGAAAGTTCTTCCTTATGTCTCATCCCTACTCATTCTATTTTAAGTTAAACATTGTTTGGATTTATTTTAGCTGGTAAATAAATAAAACACCTGTCTTAGTCTGCTCAAGGTGCCATAACAAATGCCATGGACCGAGGGGCTTAAATAACAGATATTAATCTTCTCACAGCTCTGGAGGCTGGGTGTCAGCATGGTCAGCTTCTGGTGAGACCTCGCTTCCTGGCTTGCAGATGGCAACCTTCTCACTGTGTGCATGAGGATGGATGGAGAGAGGGAGATCAGACTCTCTGGTGTCTCTTCTTATAGTGTCCTCTTACAAGGGCACTAATCCCAGTAGGTCAGAGGCCTGTTCTCATGGCCTCATCTAACCCTAATTACCTCTCAGAGGCCCCATGTCTACTTTGGGGGCTGGGCTGCAACGTATGAATTTGGAAGGACACAGACATTCAGTCCTTAACAATGTCCTATCTCATACTTCTCTTTCTTTGGATTTTATAATTCTGGAATTCTAAATATTTCAGAAGATTTACTTTATATTATTTTAAGAAATCATAAATACCTCTGTCTTAGCCCTGTGTAGTTCCTCCTCATTTTTTTAAACATGTGATGCAGCAAAACTATCTATAATACACATATATATTGAGTTGGTCAAAAGTTTCATTCGTTTTTTTTTCTGTAAGATGGCTCTAGTAGCACTTAGTTGTCCTTAACTTCATTCAAAACAATTTTGTTAGATAGTATATGACAGCTGTCATATCAGCATGCATTAAAAAAAAATCAAAATTGGTGAATTTTTGTGTAGCCATTTTAATATTGAAGATGGAAGAAAAAAAGCAACATTTTTGGCATATTGTGCTTTATTATTTCAAGAAGGGTAAAATGCAACTGAAATGCCAAAAAAGATTTGTGCAGTGTATGGAGAAGATGCTGTGACTGATTGAACGTGTCAAAAGTGGTTTGCGAAGTTTCGTGCTGGAGATTTCTCAGTGGACAATGCTGTATGGTTGGGTAGATCAGTTGAAGTTGATAGCGATCAAATTGAGACATTAATTGAGAACAATCAACGTTATACCACACGAGAGAGAGCCAACATACTCAAAATATCCGAATCAAGCATTGAAAATCATTTGTACCAGCTTGGTTATGTTCATCGCTTTGATGTTTGGGTTCCACATAAGTTAAGCAAAAAAAACCTTTTGACCATATTTCCACATGTGATTCTCTTCTTAAACGTAATGAAAAGTTTCCATTTTTAAAACAAATTGTGACAAGTGATGAAAAGTGGATACTGTACAATAATGTGGAATGGAAGAGATCATGGGGCAAGCAAAATGAACCACCCCCACCAACCACAACAAAGGCAGGTCTTCATCCAAAGAAGGTGATGTTGCGTATATGCTGGCATTGGAAGGGAGCCCTCTATTATGACCTTCTTCCGGTAAACCAAACGATTAATTCCAACAAGTACTGATCCCAATTAGACCAACTAAAAGCAGCACTCAATGAAAAGTGTCCAGAATGAGTCAACAGAAAATGCATAATTTTCTATTAGGATAACACAAGACTGCATGTTTCTTTTAGGCAAAAACTGTTACAGCTTGGCTGGGAAGTTCTGATTCATCCGCTGTATTCACCAGACATTGCACCTTCAGATTTCCACTTATTTAGGTCTTTACAAAATTCTTTTAATGGAAAAAATTTCAATTCCCTGGAAGACTGTAAAAGGCACATGAAATAGTTCTTTGCTCAAACAGATAAAATGTTTTGGGAAGATGGAATTATGAAGTTGCCTGAAAAATGGCAGAAGGTAGAAGGTAGTGGAACAAAAGGGTGAATATGTTGTTCAACAAAATTCTTGGTGACAATGAAATATGTGTCTTTTATTTTTACTTAAAAACCGAAGGCACTTTTTGCCCAACCCAATACAAATATACATGTGTGTATGTATGTGAGGTGTCTAATTAGTATCTGAGAAAAATTATGAACTAGGATTCCTACTTCAACACTTACATCAAATAAACTCCAGGGACTTCCCTGGTAGTCCAGTGGTTAAGACTCTGCACTTCCACTGCAGGGGGCTCGGGTTCCATCCCTGGTCAGGGAATTAAGATCCTGCATGCTGCAGGGTGCAGACAAAAAACAAACAAAACAAAACAAAAAACAAACTCCAGGTGAAAGTAAGAGTTAAGTTTTTAAAATTAAGTTGTAAAATACTGAAAGAGAATACAGAAATTTTACTAATTATCTCAGAACAGGAGAGACATTTTAAGCACAATCCAAAACACAAATCACACAAATAAATGTTAGATTTGACTACATAAAAAATTAAAATTTACTGCATGGCAAAATAAATACCAGAAATAAAGTGAAAACAACACAATAAACTAGGAAAATATTTATAACGCATATCACAGATAAAGAACAAATATTTTAAAAATATACACAACTCTCACAAATCAGCAAAAACCGAAGGGGAAAAAAACAATGTAAAAGTGGGCAATAAATGTGAAGAAATAATTTAAAATATATAAAAAGGAACTCTATTTTCCTTATTTAAAAAGTGCAATAAAAACTAGATGGCATCATTTTCAATATTAGATCATGAAAAAAATTTTGTTTGTTAAGTGTCTGCAAAAGTGTGGAGAAATTGATTCTTCTATGTTGCTGGTTGAAACATTCTTTAACATCACTTCTTTGAAGAATAACACGCAGTATTACCAAAATTTAAAAAGTTCGTGCCCTTTGGTTTGGGGATTCTCTGACAGGAGGTTTCCTTCAGACATCCACATATGGGGAAGGATGAATGCCCAAGGCGTTGTGTGCACTGGGGCATTGTTCAGAGTGGTGAAACCCTGGAATCAATACTACCTAGATCAGCAGATTATGTTTATTCAATGAAATACCAGGTAACTTTATAATAATGAGGGAGGCTAACTTTTTTATTATGTTTCACTGTATGTTGATAGGTTTTGCTTTAATTACTCACCATGTGCATGCATTACATTTAAAATAATCACCACAATAACAGCCCTGATGATATTTGGGGAAGAAAACTCCATGTAACAAGGTGACCAGTAGAAAGTGTCTTACCCATTGTTTCCAGTTAAGCACTTCTCAGAACTGTGAATGTCACTAACCTTAATTAGCACTTGCCTGTTTTCCACCATCCACCCAATGATACCGTATTGTTGAATGGATTATAAATGTGTTCATTATTTGTTAAGGGTCTATTATGTACCCTTTATTCCATGTCTTCCACAAAAACTTACATTTGCTGAATACCCACTATGTATGTGCCAGAACTTTGCTAACATTAAAACAACAAAAAAAAAGTGGGGACCTCATAAAAGTCCAGTTGGCAGCACTTCCTCAATCTGAACACAAAATTCTCTGATAATTGAGCAGTAAATAGAGCTTCCTTGGAAAAATACTTTTGCACACCTCCATTTCCAAAGTTTGAAATAATAATTTTAATAACTAAAATAATAATTCTAATAATTTAATAATAATATTTTAAGAATTAAAAGAATAATTTTATAATGCATTAATTTTATATAATAATAATGGTCATAATTCAAAAGAGTTGACAGTTGTGAAACAACAAAATAGGGTACTGAATTTTGCTTTGGGTGGTCATTATTTGCTCAAATTTTTTTTCTAAGGTTTATACGACCTTTTTTGTTCTACTTCTTTTCTACTTTTTTTCTGGAAAGTGCAGCTGAGCACAACTAGGTCAAGATGGTTAAAAAGAAAATCATTTTTAGCCACTTATCTCAGCTAGGAAGTCTGTTCAAAGTGACTTCACTGCTGTCAAAAATGTCGTGTAATACCAGTGTTTAAAAGTACATGGTATTTTGAATTTGATTTCTTGGAACAAAATCCAGGTTGGGGAGAAGTCCCCACTGCCTTCTGTTGTAAATTGTTCTGTTTTGACTCATGTGCTTTCAAATACTGTCACTTTATTAATGTAGCATGTCTATGTGCAAGTTATACTAATGTGAATCCTTGTTCATTTAGAGTAACTTTCACTCTGAATCATTCATCAAAAAGTAATTCATTCAAATGATTAATCAACATCTCTTATAAACTGCTTTATCATACCATTATTTTCATAAAAAGAGTTAAATTTGAGAGAACTGTATTTGGAAAAAAAATGACAAAATTCTCAACCTGGAAGATTCCAGACCATGTAGTTCTTTGTGTTTCTGCTCTTGGAGTTGTGAACATCTAGATACATTTTTCAATAAAAAATATAATTAGGAAACATCACAAAATCATTATGTATTTGAGCTGACTGGAAACAATTCTTTGTTCATTTTCTCTCTTGCACTCTGGTATATTAACCTTCAGAATATTTCCCAGCAGACCAAAGTCATTACTTTTATAGAAAAGGCCAATTCAGCTAAGCCATGCGGCACTCTTCTATATTTATCATCCCGTAGATGCAGGCTCTGGGTGGAGCTGGGAGGTTTAGAGGTGAATCTAACACTGTCAAGCCTGGTTAAGGGGAGATGGGTCTCCAGCACCCTGAAACTGCCAAGGAGTTGCCCCCCCCAGGCCTGTGGCCTGCCCCACGCTGAGTGGTCTAAAACACTGACCAGGTAAGGCAAGGACAGCATCAGCAGAGGGGAAGAGCATGCAAAGCTTCCCAGAAGACAAAAAGACCCCGATGCTTTCAGGAAATGCCAGGCTGCCTGAAAAGCAGTGCAAGTGAACCAGGAGCTCAAAGTGGAGGTGTGGACGAGAGATCAAGATAAAGGTGCATGGAGACCTTTGGACTCTGGGATAGGCTGGTGTTGTCAATCACAGATTTTAAAAATACGCTTGAAGGCACTAAAAGGCTCCAAACGATAGGGAGCACGTCGATGACAATTACAACAAATCCCTCCTAAGGTACAAAATAGCCTCCTCCTCAACAATCATATTTATACCTATCCTGATTCATACTGAGATTTTTCCTCAGTATTGTGATCAGTAAATAGACCCAGTGATGCCCCTGAGGATGTTTTTTTATGTCCCTAGGATGGCTCCCGTGTTCTGGGAAGTCCATGACCTTCCCTCTCTGCGGCCTATGATGGATCAGGTTCAAGACTGCCCTTGAAACATCTATTTTCAGATGTGCTCATCAGCCCAAACACCAGCCCTCCCCTACCTTTGAGGTTTGTCTTGCTCTAATGGGTGTGCTTGGGTGTGTTTCCAAGGCTGTACCTGCCTGCTGATTCCCGCTGGGTGCACACTTCTACCCTAGGGTTCCAGCTCCAGGCCAAAACTGTTTCACACCTGGCGACCACACCTGGCACAGACCCCTGGACAGAATCTAGAGAAGTAACGTGTTGGGGAGGCCACACCTGACTTTACCTCTTTGCCTCTATAGCACCACTGTAAGTTTATGCAAGACCCTTTGACTTTAATGAAGAATAAGGGTTATTGAAGGGGAATTATAACATGGGAGAAAAATTTATAAACTATAGATTCCAAATGAGTTTTCCCTTAATTCAGTGAAAAAGCCAAAATAGAAGTTAGATTGTATCCCGGGGACCCTTGTCCTTTGCTACTGTGTCTGTCTCCAAGAAAGGACATTTCCCACCAGACCTGCAGAGAGATACATAACCTTGCCCATCAGGTGGTCCAAGGACAAAGAAAGCTCTGGCAGAAACTTTTCCCATGCAGTGGGTTGAATTGTGTCTCCCCAGAATGTATGTCCAAGACCTAAAACAGAGGCAGGGATTGCAGTGATGCTACCATATGCCAGAGATGCCAAGAGTCACTAAATGTTGCAAGAGGCAAGGAAGAATGTTTCCCTTAGAGACTTCAGAGGGAACACAGTACTGATGACATGTTGATTTCAGACTTCTGGACTCCAAAACTCTAAGAGAATAAATTTGTTGTTTTAAGCCATCGATTTTGTGGTAATTTGTTGTGGCAGACTCAGGAAACTAAAATAACCCAAATCTGGGTTATTCAGTCTAGGTCAGGCTAACACTGAGGGGAGGAGACAGATGGGCTTGACGTTAAGGGCGACAGCAGGGAATGGACCACAGAACGACAAGTCTAGTCTCGGGCCAAGTGCTCCAGCATCAAGCATGGACTGGCACTCTTTGTAGACATTGAACTGGATCAAGTAGATGGAATCACATTTCAGTCAAAGACCTCCCACACATCCCAAAGACAAACATAAATTCTGAAGATGGTACATCTAGTCCCATATTAGGGAATAAAGACGTTTCCCTATGCAGCGTGATCTTCACATACTCCTGCCCAGAATGGAAACTGTGTAACATAATAAGGTGAAAAGTGGAGTCTGCCCCTAATATCCCTGTACCCATACCATCATCTGGGTTTGCTCTAGTGCCTGCCTGCACCGTAAAGATAAAGATGATGTTAATAATAAAGGTATGAATAAAAATAACAGCAAGCACTAATGTAGCACTTACTTTGTTCTAAGAACTGTTCTAAGTAGCTTAGATCCTTATAAGTATTACATCTTCCAAAAAACCATCTGACACCGGCATCTGAGTTGGTATCCCCATTTTATAGCTAAAGAGGATGAACACTGAAAGTGATTTGCTCAGAGACACACCTTACTAGCAAATGGCAGGGACTCGGTCTCATTACAGAATCTACACCTATATATAGAGACTGTTATGGGTTGAATTGTGTCCTTCACAAAGACAGGTTGAAGTCCTAACCCCCAGTACCTGTGAATGTGAACTTATTTGGTCTTTGCAGATGGAATCAAGCTAATATGAGGTATCAGGGTGGGCCCTACTCTAATATGACTAGTGTCCTTTTAAGAAAAGGAAATTAGTACACAGACATGCACAAAGAGGAGACACGGACCCTCAGGGGAAATGGCCATGTCAAGACAGACAGATAAGAGTGATGCTGCCACAAAGCAAGGAACCCCTGGCACTGCCAGAGCTGGAAGAGGCAAGGAAGAATCTGAATTCTGGAGGCTTCAGAGGGAGCACGGCCCTGCGCACACCCTGATTTTGGACTTCTGGCCTCCAGAACTGGGATAGAATACACTTCTATTGTTTTAAGCCACCTAGCTTGTGGTACTTTGTTACAGCAGCTCAAGGAAACTGATACAGAATCCTAGTAAATTTCCGTAAATTACTAATTTCCTTTTTCTATTCTATTGGTGTTCAGATTTTTTATTGTGAAATATAAAACCCAGAAAAATTATGGACAGCTAAGTAATGAAGCAAGCACCCTTGTACTTACACCCAGGTCCATGAATACAAAAATTTCCAGGACCACCAAAGCCTCATGTATAGATAAAACTCTTTGGAATTTTGTAGTGATCATCTTTATTGTTTTTTATCTTGAAATATGTATATATTCATTTATCATCTCAGTAGGCACCTTAATACTGTGGTCAGGTTTTGCCATCTTTAACCTTGTGAAAGGAGCCGTACAACGTGGAAGTGTCACCATTACCATCAACGTAGTGGTGAGCAAAGGCCCACCGGCCTCCACGAGGTTGCACAGACAGGCCAGTAGACCAGTTGTCCCAGTTAGCTCTTCTTCAAAAGTGCCTTGGTTGTTACTGGCTTTCTTTATTTCCATAAACATTTTAGGATCAAAGTGTAAAATTCCATTTAAAAAGTTGTTTGGATTTTTATTCCACTTCTTTGAATCTGTAGTTGATAATGGGAAAAACTGATATCTTTTCAATATTGACTATTCCACTACATGAACATGTCATATCTCTCCATGTAGTTACTTTGTTAGTCCTTCTCAAACATATTCTACAGGCCACTGGATAGAACTATTGTGCATATGTTATTAGAATTATTCTTAATTACTTGCTATTTTATGCTGTTTTGCACATATGTTTAATTTCATGTTATATTTGTTTCACATATACAGAAAGATTATTTTGCTTATTTATTTTTGTTTATTGACATAATAGTAAACATGTTAAACACATATGTTAACTCTAATAATTTTACTATAGTTCTTATTATATTTTCTATAGGTATACATTTATATCATCTGCCAATATTTACTTTCTTTCCCAATATCCTACATCTTTTCTTTTCTTTTCTTACTACAGAGGCTAGAACCTCTAGTGCAATGTTTACTAGAAGTGGTAAGAGTGAGCATCTTTGCTTATTTCCAATCTCAGAAAGAAACGTCTCAACATTTTGTCATTTAAATAATATTTGTCATTTAAGCAAACTGCTGTTTACTACAGTTTTAAAAAAATACCTTTATAAGATTAAGGGAATTCCTTTCTAGTACTAGTATGTGAAACTTTTTTCAAATGAAAAAAATCTTTTGAGAATGACTATGTAGGAGGTGACAGTTGTGGTTGAAGGTATTATAGGGCTGTATGGTTGAGGCCACTATAAATTCTGTAGATTAAATAGAATTCTAATAAGTCCAATAGTCATTGAGAGATAGACTGTCATTCATCAAATGCATTGAATGATGGAATATATCCATTTTCAAATTATTTTTGTTCTAACCTGTCTTTAGCTATTTAAGTCAAAAGTGTGGGTAAATGGATTATTGTGCACATTAGAATTAGACTGAGACTATTGATTCAAGGTTTCTAGTGAATGAATTATCAATATGACCAACTGCAAATTTCTTTTAGAATTGCTGCAAATTGGCACATCAGTGCCTTTGAATAGATCATGCATGACGTAGTTATGTTACAGTTATTGTTACAGTGAATCCCTGCAGGATGTGTAACGTTATGGCTATTATATAACTTCAATAAAGCACATGGCCCTGAGTCACTGAAAACACTTTAAAAAAAACAAAAAACAAAAAAAAACCCGTATTTTTTTAAATGAAAAAAATCATTAAAATATACTGACCTTTCTATAACACATTTCCTGTATCTATTGAGATGATCATACTATTTTCTTCCTTGATTCTACTCATGGTAAATTACAAAATTGATTTTGAATGATAAAGAACTTTGCAGTTCTATAATAAATCCAATTTGATCTTGATGTATTGTCACATATATCAAAATATATATTTATATATTTATACAAATATATATGTGACAATACATCATAACCAGTATTCATACATATGAATATGTAATATACATTATTATATGTGTCATATGTTATATATTCATATATATTCAGTATTCATATACATATTTAGGATTTCTAAAATCATGTTTTAAAAACATGATTGTTTTTAAATGTATGTATACATACAAAGCAAAAGACTTCAAAAACTGTATATAAATGTTATAGATAAATACTTCCTCTTTCAATTTTTGGAAAGAAATTGTATAAAATTGATATTCTTTCTTTCTTCAATATTGGATAGAATTTACTGGTAATACCATTTATTTTTTTCTCTTGTTTTGCTATGATTTATCAGTTTCATTAGTCTTTTTAAGGAAACAACTTTTGTTCTTGTTGACCATATCTACTGTACGTATGTTTTCTATCTTATAGATCTCTGCTCCTCTCTCTCCTATTTCTTTACTTCTAGCATATTGGTTAATTTTGCAGTTCTTTTTTGCAACACTTTAGGATGAGTGTTTAGATCATTGAGGTTCAGTCTTTCTTCTCCTTTAAGTACAGTGAGAATCCACTCAATGACATTTTGGAAAGCACTGTTCTGGCTATAATCAAAAAATATAATATATAATTAACATATAGACACTCTAAGATCACTTCCAAAACATTAAGTAAACATTCAAAAACACATTTAGTTACAAATTGCCGTTGCAGTTACAGAGTTGTTGCAATGATTAATACAAAAATAAAATAATTGAAAAAGAAGGGATTTTATAGAAAGTCAGATGTGCATAGTGAAGTACAAAAAGAAACTCGTATAGCGTTAGTCCCCTATGTGTTACAGCGGATAGGAAAATGAGACTTCAACAAATCAAACAACCAAGCCATGGGATTTAAAGACAAAGGAAATCTACACTTCTCAGGACATGTGGTGCTGGTTTCAACCTTCAAGTACACTTTCATAAGACCTCCTAATGAAAATCAAGTCATCTTGCTGATGGACTTACAAGTCTTTATCTCCTAAACGAGCAGTACCTGGCTGGTTACTTCATTTTCTAGCACGTTGTATAAACAAAGAAAAGAATACGGTGATGTCTTTCGCAATTAAGGATGAACCAGTTTGCATTGACTTGATTTTATCTGAAAACAAACGACCAGAAAAAAGAGCCTGTCAAGTTGACTTTGTTTACAGAAAAGATCAAGTTCATTTTTTGAACGTGTATTAAATGGAAACTTCAAAAACACTTCAAACTTCACAAATCAAGTACCAGTATCTGGAAAAGGCAAGAAATCTATACCAAATTATCAAAGCTTTTTGCCAGACAAAATGTAACTGTTGCAAATATGTGGCAAGGGGTTTCAGTCCATTATTGAGTGGGTTCTTTGCAGCAGGAGATATTTCCAGCTGCTAAGCACCAAATGTGGAAACTACCGTAACAACGTTGAGAACATTTGTGATGAATTTTTAAGCAAAATCCTGATAAAATGGCTTAGGAAATTAGGGATTCAAAAGGTTAACCTTGAGAAATATAAAAACAACAAAAGAAGAAAATACCATTCCTTAGACTGACTGCAATCCAGTTCTTCTAGCACAGGGTTTAAAAAGCAATGGTTTTAAAATGTGATGTAAATTTCTTTAAGCTGGGGATATACACAGATTAAGGAGGACTATGGAAGGATGCTCCTGTGTGCTACTGTTCTATTGTTACAGGAGCTTACAAAGCACTTTGTCATTATGCACCCTATTGGTTCAGAGCATAGAACGTGTTAAATGTCTTTACATCTTATGTATCTGCTTTGCCCAATCACGTGCCCTAGATGTACCAGCTAATGGAGGAACCATAAATTTTGGAAATGCTCCTATCTTTAAGGAACGCACATCATTCTCATCATACAGGTTATGATATCAAAAAATAGATAAAAAGCAAAACCGATGTGTGAAGAATCTCCTGAAGAGGAAAATGATGACAGAGGAGTGATGACAGTTTTGATGACAACAGGGATGAGGTTGAGAAAAAAGACAACAGGAGAAAAATGAGCTCATCATTCTCATGATGAAGAGAATGAAGAGAGAAGTATGAGAATAATGATGACAAAGATGGAGACTACCGGAGGACGGTGATGTGGCGAGTGAAAGAGAATTCAACAGATACTAATTCAGATCCCTAAGATGAAAGTGGGGAACGAAGGCTGAAAAACAGTCCAAATGAACGCTGGCTCTCCTAACTCAGAATTCCTTAGATCTCCTGAAGAATGTGGTCCCTGTAGAGGTTTGTCAACGGTCGATACACATTTCCAAAGTCATAGAGTGGTACCCATATCACATCTGAGACATAACTGTGTAAATAAAGGTTTCATTCAACTATTAATAAGCTTGACACAGTAAATAGAAAACATATATATGAATATGTGAAAATGATTAATCCTCCAAATACTAAGATTTCGAATTTAAACAAAGAAGTATATGCATGTCTTATCAATTAGTTTTACTTTTAATAAAAGATCCCAAGTTGGTAAAAGTATGGTAAAATGGGAAATATCATACCATGATTGTGGGACTGTAAATTAATACAACTGTTTTGGAAAACAATTTAGCATCATTTACCAAGATTCTTCATATTTTTATTTCTCTTCCTTCATTAGCACTAGTTTTCTATATTTATACTGAGGACATTATCTGTTGGCTCTGTGCATAAATACGGGTGTTCAAAGATGTTCACTAAATTATTTAAGATATTAACAAAAGGTTAGAAACAACCTAAATATCCTTAATAGTTGACTTGTTAAATCAATTATATAGGTAATTTATCAGTTTTTGTTGAACAACAAACCATTCCAAAACTTAGTGGCTTAGAATAAAAATCATTTATTTTGCAGGTTTACAATTTGGGCTGGACTTAGCTTGGCAGTTCTTCTGGTTTCCTCTGCAAATGGCTCTCTTAGCTGTTTTTGATGTCGTATACGGTGCCTCCGCTGGGAAGGCTGGGGTGGCTGGGGCTTTCTCTTCACATGGTCTTCATCCTCCAGCAGGTTAGCTTGGGCATCAAAACGCATGAGTGGAAATGTGCAAAAGCTCTTGAGATCCAGCCTCAAAACTCAAAAAATGCTCCTTCAATCACATTTATTGGCAAAAGCAAGTCACAAGGCAGTCCAGATTCAAAGGTGGAGTAATAGATTCTACCTCTTGCTGAGAGGTGCCCATTTTTGCCTTCTACCACAGAGAGATTCTCCTGCCTGTCTTCTGGGTCCCAATTGCTAAAATGCTCTGCAGCCATGAAAATAGTGTAACTGCAGTTACTATAGTGTAACTAGCGTTACTGCAGTAATGCTATGAAAAAACTATGGCAATGCTAGATGAAGAAAGCAAATGCAAATTTGAATATACAACATTTTGGAAAGTGTATTAAAAATAAGCTTGTTATCAATACAGGAAAATAATACAGCTGAAAGTCAAAAATGATTGTATTTTGATGGCAGAACTATGGAAGATTTTTCTATTCTTTTTCACATCTTTATGTTTTGAAAGTCCTAATATAATGTGAACATTTGTGCATGTACACACCCACAAATAAAAAAAAAAAACCTGAGAGAAAAAGAAAACATATTTCAGTTTGCACTATCTCTAAATGAATATATACATATATAGCGGCAGAGTTGGGGGTGGGTGAGAACATTTTTAAACCGCATTATGGCTACCTCACTATTTACAAAGTAGTCACTTATTCCTAACTGGGTCTGGAAAGATACTAAATCTACATGACTGGTTTCATATTATGTGTCACAAAACCTTTTAAAAAGTTACAAGCATCATTAAAAGAGCACATGTAATTAAAACATAAAAAGGAAAACAGAGAACAGGGCATTTAATGCACATTGGATTGATGTTTTTCCAATGGATTTGATGTTCTGAATGCTGAGTGCCTGAATTCTTCCTCAGGGAACACAGAGCAACAGATAAGGGCCCAGGCTATGCAGTAACACTGCAATGGGCCAATATAAGAGCAGAGAGCATGGTTTAATGTCTGGGGAGGTTAAAGACCACAAAGGATATTGTGGAGGGTGTTCAAGTTATGAAAACCCAAATCGCAGGCAGAGTCTAGTGGTTTAAAAAATGCATTGCTTGCAGAAGAGGAGGGTTGCAGTCAGTCTTGAAGCTTAGGATGAAATATTCAGAACAAAATGCATTACAGACAGAAAAAAAAGCCAGAAGCCCACCAAGAATTAGTTACTAATTAATTGATAATTGTGGCAGGCAAATAAGTGTGAAAACTTAGGTTGGATGAAGTGTGACACAGGAGCAGCTAAAGCTGGGTTCCACGGGCACTTGAGTCACAAAGCACTCACTTCCCAGTGCAGTGAGAATTTCTTCTCATTATTTCTTTCTTAATTCTTGGATAGATTTTTATTTTAATTCAATTCTATTTTATTTTTAATTAAAACATCATTAGTTACTAGCATTTACATGACTAACACTATCAGACTTTGTAGGAGAACATTTATCACTTCATCCCATGACTATGGTTCCATGCTCCATGCTTCATATGCTATTCTAGGTCATCTCAGGAAGAGCTGGTATGTGTCTGGGGTGATGGGAGAGCAAGGTGAAGGTCAGTGTGGTTCAGTCAGTGAGGAAAATAACCCCAAGGGAGGAGGCTACGATCATGAAGCAAGTGGACATATCTTGAGGGATTCGTTAGTCCAAGGAAGAGACTTTAGATTGTATTTCCAATGTGATGGAAACTCATGGGAAGGTTGATTTTTCTATGGAGTAACATTATCTGACTTAAAAGGATCATTCTGGATTTTGCAGGGGCAAGAGTAGGAGCAAAGAGGTGGGTTCAGGTGGCAGAAATAAAGGTGGAAAAACATGGTCCTATTTGGAGTATGTCATGAAGATACAGCCAACAAACTTGGCCGATGGACCAAATGCGGGGCGTGAAGGTAATGAACCAAATGTTAGATGAAGCTGACATTTATTGAGTTGAACAATAACAGCTTCCCAAGAGGAAATCAAAAGATTTTTATAAAGTCTAAGTTTGAAATGCCTATTAGACACCCAAGATCACAAGTTGCCTGTTAGATTTATAAGCCCAAAATTCAGACAACAAGGTGGAGGCTGGAGATAAAATTTTAGGAACCATCTACATATAAATGGGTTTGAATGAGATCACCCAAACAATAAGTACCTAGAACATAAATCATGAAAACATGGAGCTAAACCTTATTCATAGATAGAAAATGTTCACGTATTGGTAGAAACTATTAGAAACTATCATTGTAAACATGTAACTTCTCTCCAAATTTATCTATAAATTTGATGTCACCTTAATCAAAATCCCAAAGGAAATTTCCACAGAATCCGAGCCTCTAATTTTGAAAGGTGTATGTAATTATGTTAAGATGTTTTTGCATTTGAGTAACAGACAACCCAAAGTTGTTTAGCGAGAAGGACTATTCCTTCGATCACCTGTGAAGTCCAATGATAAAACTGCTTTCGATTAGTTTATTTCAGTAGATCAGCGTTTTTGGTGCTTTAGGTTTCTGGGCTGTACTTCCCTCTACTGGCTGTCTTATCTTCATCCTGGTTCCCTTGGGTGCAAAACTCATGTTGCTGTACCAGCTGCATAGCAGAATGCAAATGTGGTCCAGCGGAGGAAGGACACGTCTCATGGGAGTGGCTTTCTTTCTCCTAAAGACAAATGAGCCAATGAAAAAGAACAGAGTCCAAACAGACATGCATATGTATATATAATATATGTATAAAATATATATATATGTATATATAATATATGTATACTATATATGTATATATAATATGTATATATGTGTCTATATAATATATGTATATAATACATATATTACATACATATATATGCATATATATGTATATATATATAAACGATTTACTATGTGATGAAGGCTGTACTTTAAACCAATAGACAACAAATAATTCAATAAATGGTACCATATGATCAGCTCCACATATGGGAAAAAATAAAGTTAGGACCCAACTTCATAAAACACAGAAATAAACTCCAACTACAAATAAAGAGTTTAAGATAAAATATGTGTGTTAATTTAAAAAGAAAGGAGAGAGTATTTTTACAATCTTTTGGTGAGGGAGAGCATTTCTAAGCAGGTCACAAAACCCAGTAACCATAAAAGAAAAGGCTGACAGATTGTGCAAGATGAAAATGAAAACCATTTCTGTGACAAAAGGTGACATTCCAAACCTAAAATGTAGCCTGGGAGAAAATATTTGCATACTAATAGCAGATAAGTAATTAGGCATTTAATATCCAAAATATAAACAGAGTGACTGCATGCTTCTCAGTCCAAGGCGTTCAAGCTGAGAGAATTTTCTCCTTCTAGCCCTCAGCCCATGGAAGCCCCCATGCCCAGGAGGCCCACAGACAGTGACTGACAGAGGACAGAAAGAACCACCCCTTTGCCTCCAAGAGGCTCACTCTGTGCTGTCCTGCAGAACCCCACCCCACCCCGAACAGATCAGCCCAAGACCAAACCTCAGGATGATTTATATTGATCAGCTCATCCTCTCCTTGTTTTGCTTCCCTCCCTCACTCCCTGGATAAGTCCATGCCCCCATCCTGTGGACAGGCAGAATCCACTGCTGGGAATCTCCCTGCCCCTTTGCCCCATCCTCCCTCCTTCAGATAAAAGTCACTCCAAAAGTAAGTTTCCCTGACCCTCTAGACAAGCACAGTCCCCTCTGTTATATGCCCATAGCATCCCAAACCTCTGTTACAACTACCACATACGGCCAACTCACAGATTTGTCTTGCCTGCTGGACAGTTGAGACTTTACCTCTGTTATCTTAATTCACATCTGAAGGGGGAAAAAAGAAAGCTACCAATGAAAGATCCCTTAGTTATGTTTTTTCTCCATAAAACCTCACCTGAAATGATACAAGAATAAGAAAAATCCTCAGAAAGTTGAGAGAAAATGACAAAAAAAAAAGACTGAAAAGGATTGCCACCCAAATAAGTAAAGAAAAACCATCGTTCATTTCTGAGAATGGACCAATTTGAAATCCAAGCTTAGAATGAAGAAACTGTTAGACAGATAAATTTTTTTAAAAATGGCAAATGGAGAAATGAAAGAAACTATGACAGTGTGAAGAGGGGGAATAAACCATTTTCAAAACACTGAAGTCACTTGACAATTTGGAGAAAAGATGCAAGAGCAAAGAAGAAATATAGGCAGACCAGGTCCAGCAGCAAAGAGTCAAACGTCCCCCACCATGGGAAGTCGCTCTCTCACTCTTGTGGAATTTCCTTGGGCACTTGACGGGTCCTCTAGATCTTAGTGACAGAAGGATGCAATTGGTAGGATCCATGAAGAACCCAAGCTTAGGAACGGTTATGGCTAACACAACAGTCTCTTGGACCCAATTATCTCTTGTATGACAATGTCTTGACATATGAAGGCTGAGTTGTCATGTGTTTATTAACTTTTTTACTGCGGTTTGGGAATTCATTCTCTCCACATTGTCAATTAACCTTACTTGTGTTACACAGTTAGAAGCATGCTGCCATTGATTTGAATCATTTATTAAATCATCACAAACACGAAAGTGATTTTTTAAACATATTGTTGGACTCCAAGGACATTCTCTTGAACTTAATGTCTCTCAAAATACTTGAGAGATTCCTCACAAAGTGAATCCTCAACCCTCCAAAACACAAGGAAACCAGCAGATGAAAAATCATAGACAGGAGGGAAATTAGCTATTATAAAAAATTATTTTTAAACCATAATGCTGTGGAATTGTAAAATACTTTTCAGATTACCAGAGACAAAAAGAGACACCTTATATGTATGTGTGTATATATATATATACATATATATACACACATATATATATTATATTGCTAACTATTGTGAATTGCATGGAGAGTCCAAAACAAAACCAGAATAATGATTAAGATGCATTTTGAAGACAAATGCTTCTATTTAGTTCCCAATTTATATTCCTAAGACAATTTCTATAGACTTTATTTTTTTAGAGCAGTTTTAGATCAACAGCAAAATTGAGCAGAATGTACGGGGTTTCCCACACACCCCCTTGTCCCCAAACATGCACAGACTCCACCATCATCTAGAACCCCACTGGAGTGGTCTATTGGTTAAAACTGATGAACTTACATTGATATAATCACCCAATGTCCGTAGTTTACATTAGGCCTCAGTCCTGGTGTTGTACACTCTACGGGTTTGGACAAAGGTTTAATGACACGAATCCACCATCATAGTATCATACAGAGTATTTTCACTGCCCTAAAAATCGTCTGTGTTCCCTATTCATCCCCCCCATTCCCCTAACCTCTGACAAGCACTGATATTTTTCCTGTCTCCATAGTTGCTCTGTTTCCAGAATATCGTATATTGGATCACACTGTATGCAGCCTATTCAGAGTGGCTTCTTTCACTTAGGAATATGCATTTAAGGTTCCTCCATGTCTTTTCATGGTTTGGTAGTTCATTTCTTTTTAGCACTGAAAAACATTCCATTGTCTAGATATACAAAGCTTATTTATGTATCCATTTACCTACTGAAAGACACCTTGGTTGTTTCGAAGTCTTAGCAATTATGCATAAAGTTGCTATAAACATCCATGTGCAGGTTTTTAGGTGGACGTAAGTTTTCTACTATTTTGGTTAGGACCATTTTTTTAATAATGAGAATAATAAGAACTAACCTTCTTTACTGGGTTGTTGAGAGCATTGCATGGATTTACACATGTCTGTGTGCTCAACTCAGAGCCTGGCCTATAATAGGTGGTGAAGAAATGTTAGTTTAATGTGAATATTCTTTATTCCTTCCCTGGCTGATAGATGCCCCAGAGGTGTCTACTTCTCTTAGGGTCAGTACTTCCTTGGACCGGGCTTCCTTTGATCTAGAGGTTATCAACAATGGACCTCAGAGATGCATAGTGCTGGAAGCACATTGCATGGTGGGGTGTTGTGGTGGCGTTATGCTCTTCGGTCCTGCCCTTGGGAAGGGGACTCCATCTCCCAGAAGGGCTTAGCATGGCCTTGGATAAAAGAGTGATCCAAAGGGACAGGAGTGTTAGAAAGTTAACACTTCCCCTGTGGTTGTAGAAAGTGGAATTTCACATTCCAGGAGTGTTCTTCTAGAACTGCAGACCAGGAGTAAGGAGGAAAGGATTATGTTAGTTACTTTAAGCATGAAGACACATCTTCTCTATGCTTCTCCTCTGTAATGAACAGTATAAGGCCCTAAAATTAAACAGGCCACCCTGTTTGGGGAGAGAGTGACTGCATTGCAATGCCTGGGGTCTGGAGAAAGCAGATCCACCCTCCAGGTGTCTCAAGTCAGAGTTCCAGGGAGCAACTTCCTACAGTCAGAAACTCATGCTCCCCGTGGGCCTGCTGCCAGCAAGACAAGAAGCACAAGGGTTCTTGGTTTGCACGGAGCCAGGCATGAATTTTTGAGTCTGATTTTCAAGAACATCTGTAATTCGTCTCCTCAACTTCATTTGACATTTTATTATAATGTCCCATCTATTGATCTTGGGTTGTTCTTTTGATTTCCTGCTGTATGGTCAGGCCACCCAAGATGGCTGTTCTCTTACTCTGTACATCCCCTGCTCGACGAGTCTCTGCCTCATCTGCACCTACTCACCTGACTGAACTTCCCTCTTCATCATAGAGCTTAATCAGTAAATGCCCATGTACTTGCCCTTGGCCCCAGCTAGTGTTTGGTCTGCTCTTTAGATGAGAACTATCTCCACTATGATAGTTTATCAAAGAGGCGGTGAGGGGTGCGCCCCTCTGCTGGTTTCCTTGGCAACTGATGAGCCAACCTGACTTCAGTTTCCCCTATAACTGTAATCTCTCTCTTCCCCGGGAGCGAAGACTGCTGCCATGTCCTGCCTGCCGTCTGCCCCATATGGTGGGGTGTCGCTCCAGACCTTGCCTCAGACATGGGAGGGCCCCATCCTTTAAAGCATTGATGTCTCTGTCACTGACTCTGGGCTCTTTCTTCAGTCTTGAGACTGGGCAAGTACTGGGCTTGAAGGCTTGTGGGGTGCAGCCCAACACCTGCAGACTCTGTAATCTCACTGACTTTGGAGTCTTCCTTGGTAACACTTCTCTCTCCTGGAATATCATGTCCTCTGATTATTCACACCCTTCCCATTGTTCAGGGCCAACTTCTCCGGACACTTCCAGGGTCTCCAGCATCCCTCGGTTGCTGAGTGACCACCACACTTCTAACGTGCTGATAATGTAGTTGACAGTCAACAAATCATTGTTAGATGATCTAAAAGCACAAAGATAGAAAGACATGTGTTATCTGTATTTAGAGAACAAGAGTAATTCAGGTTTATGAAGGAGAAAAGGAAATCAGCAATGACCCGATAAAGAGATGACAACAATGAAATGAATATTATCATAGAAATAGTCAACGTGCAAGGACAGTTTACAGCAGACAGGTTTAGAATCTGTGAACTTGTATATAAATTTTAAAACAAGCCTAGATAATTTTTAAATAGCACACATTCTTGGGTTTGGATTGTTTGCCTGCACCTCTCATTAGGGAAGATGTTTTCTCCTGTTGATCAGGGTTTATCAACCTCAGCCCTGTTGACAGTTGGGACCAGATAATTCCTCCTGGTGGGGGCTGTCCTGGGTGTTGTATGATATTCAGCAGAATCCACGATTTCAGTGTACTACATGCCAACAGCAGCCCACCCACACGTCAGTCATGACAACCAAAAATGTTCCCTGGGGGAGCAGAATTGCCCCTGCTTGAGAATCATTGCTGTAAAATAATGCTAATTCTGTATGCTACATGCCAGGTAGTACAAAGGAGTGATTACCATCACAAGTTTTGGGTCAGATATACCTGGGTTCAAATAACACCCCACATTTATATGATACATAGGTTATCATTTACTTAACAAGTTAAGTTACTTAACATCATTTAGCCGGTTTGCTCAAGTGGAAAACAGACAAAGAATACCTGTCTCATAAGGCCACTTTGAGGAATAATTTGGACCATCCACATGAAGTACTTAGCACAATTCTTGGATTATAATAAGCAAGCAATAGACAATATCTATCCTCATTCATAACAGTAAGAAACAGACGGTTGCATCCAGAGAAATTGTTTAGTGCCATTATGAATATGCTGATGTCTACAGCTCTGTGTGATGAGGAATCTTATTTTGTGTAGGTTTAGGTGAAGATTTAGTCTTCCTGCCTAAAGTAATGAGATACAAGAAAAAACACTACAATGTGATTGGGTGAGATGGGGGGCTGGGGAATCCTCAGGGTGGGGGAACAGAATAGAGAGACAGCAAAGAATGCCATTTATTTATCCATTGGCTCGTTTATTCAACAAGCTCACATGGTCTGCATATACATCCCAGAGTGCACAGTGGGAGAGGGGGATAAGATATAGTCTTTGGCCCTGAAGTGTTCAAAGTCTACAAAAATCTCAGAGAATAAGAAAATGTCAAGACTACAGAGAGAAGCCCCCAGGTGGCAGGAATTTGGGTGAGCACTTCGGAAGAGGGCAAAGCCTCCCTGGGGCGTTATTGACTGGATACAATTAAAGGTTCCTGAATTTGAACACTGAGTGAACACAGATGCAACCAGCCCTGCAGGTCCTGAGAAGTAGCCATTAGAGTTGGGACCCAAACCCAGTCTTTTCCGGGGTTCCTGAAGTTTCTTTGATTCTTTCTCTCATGCACTTTGGTGTTGGATAAAATGCATCTTGGATCATGGTATCTGTCTTGGAGTGTCCACAGAGAACCAGAATGACTCAATCCAGAAATGCTAGGGATTATCTCCCCATGAGGTAAACATTAACTGATGGAGACAGAAGACATAAGAGAGTTGGGCACACAAACCGCCTCCTTTCTCTCTTCCTCGAACCTGGAGAAATTCTACCTGCTGAATGAGCGCTCCTGCTGGGCTGCCTGTTATATCCTTCTGTGGCTCCCTGTGAAGCAGCATACAATCAGCAATGCAGCTGTCACACTGCTTCACATCTTCCCTGCTCTTGCGCCTCCCAAATAAAATAGCAGCACTTTAATCTTTGTCTCAGGTTTGGTCTTCCTAAAGGAACTTGGCTAAAACACCATGTGTTCTGAACTAGAAAGGTTCAGTAGAATCTGGATGTTAAAGGACAAATTCAGTAGGATTTGCTTTAGCTTTTCTTCATCCTTTTCTTGTTTGTTTGTTTGTTTGTTTTGTTTTGTTTTGAGCCAACTCATGGACAATAGGAATTGGGTGTTAACATCAAGGCAGTATTGTATTATTCATGGGTTGTTGTACAAAACCACACTTGTATACATATTGATATAAATAGATAAGTGGATGCAATCATTAAAGATCTGCTGGCCAGGTTGGACACCTAAGTAGAATAATCTAGAAAAAACTGCCCAGTTAGGGATTTTCCTTGCCTAGGTGAGTTACAAGTCACAGTAAAAGCCTCCAGGAAGCATAAAATCCAGCAAGACAAATCTTTCCCACTCCTAAATTTAGTTTACTGAGCCTATCAGCATTAGACTGGCATAATAAATCTACTGGATTCATGATACGAGACTGGTGGACATTTAGTAGTTAGTTGGGGAATGGCTATAAGGAGTTTTCATCTCCCCTAGCAAAAGAGAAATATGAGTCTATTATCTTGAGTATAGTAGTCTGATTTTACGGTTCTACAGTGAAAACTTTTTTAGAGAAGAGAAAATCTGTCAGGTAGCCCAAAGCTTATTTTCAAGAGATTATGAACAAGCAGTGAGATACAGCCTTGGAGGGAACTCATTTGGACCTTCCAGAAGAAACAAAGATTGCATTAGACTTGTAGTGTCTGCTTTTATAATGGGCCATTTTTAAAAATTAGAAAATTTATCCCTGATATTATTAATCTAATTCCTCAAATACTTGGAAGAGGAAAGAGTATTGGAAGAGGAAGATTTTAATGAGAAACTATAAGTTACTAATATATCTTAAAGACTATAAGAGATTCCCTTGTCATAATTATGAAACATATGTTATCAGTTACAATAACTTTAAATTTTAGTTGATATGAAAAATATTTTTTAGAGCATGCATTCATAATACAGATATTACCCCAAGGGGTTGAAAATTACTTTGGGGGGAGGAAGCAAAAAAATCTTACTCATAGATAAAGCACAGATATACACCGAATAAATAACATCTATAAAGTACATCTGTGGTATTAAGATTTTATAACAGGGGCAATTAGAGAAAGTGTGTCTAAAAAGTTCCTTAGGGGGATTATAATGAAAATAAAAGTTTGAGAAATGCTGCTTTAGGGGGTGAAATTGTTCTATAAGGGAAACAAATTCAATTCAAAATATATTTACTAAAAATATGGTTAAAATATATTACCTAACATATTGAATATATATTATATACTAAATTAAATATTAATTATATAAATATACAATTAAAATATGTTATATATTAAGTTATATATTATTTTAAATTATTATATATTAAATAATTATAATATACTAACATAACATAATAGTATATATTATATATAATATATGTTAAATATATATTAAAATATATTTCTGTGCTTGATATTGTGCTAGGCAAAAGCACAATAGGAAAAAAGATAAAAGGAGATTTTTAGGAACTTAAGAGCTAAATAGGGAAATATGATATACTGTATGTATGATCAGAGGTTATAAAATACTGAGACTGATATTTTTAAGTCACAAAAGAAAATAAGACATTTTGCTTTTAGGTGTGAATGTAGACAGGCATGTGTGTAGGTGATGGCACAAATATGAAAGAAGCTCAGGTTAAAATCTGACTCACGTGAGATGAAAAGGATGGTTTGTAGATGAGAGAGAGAGGGACTAGAAAGAGGTTAGGAGGAGGAAAGGAGAGATGACAGATAGATAGAAGATAGATCAATCCATAGATCAATAGATAGACAAGCAAACAGATAAATACAATAAATATTAATTGAATAAGTACTTGTGTTAGAAAACTTTCTGGAAAAGGTTAAGTGATACTAAGCCCTGAAAGAATATAGAGGTCAGAATTATATGCAGGAAGAGAGTATTCTGTCTGGAGATGAGGGACACATGTGTGAACTGGAGTGTGAAAGTTGGAGCAAACGGTGCACTGGTGGCAAGAGAGGGCAACGTGTGTTAGGCTGGTTCTGAGGACGAATCTGGATGGGAAGAGTGAGGAGCTCCAGACAAAAGAGCAGCCTCAGCCCTGATGCGCAGACAAGCCTGGGGAGGGTGGATTTGATTGGGCAAGTGGAAGAAGCCGCTGAGTTAGCCAGGAGGAGAAGATCTGGTGGAAACGGTGAAGGAGGGGGATCGGGAAACCAGGGCATTCAGGATCGAGACAGAAGAGACTGCTTCCCAGGAAAGCACTTCAGAAATGGCTGAGCAAATGGCTGGAAGCCTGCTGCCTGACATTTTGGCTTTGAATTGGGTGAACTGCTAATTCCAAAAGAAAATCAAGAACACATGTGGCATGTTTGTGTTTGGTGTGTGGAAATGAGACGAGGAAATCAAAGGTGCTCAGGAGGCTGATGAAATCAAGTTTTCCACCAAACCAAGAAACCAACCAGAAAGAAGAAGATTTTAACCACTTCATCACCAAAACTTCAATTTCTCTTGTCTGCCCATTGCCCCCATTATATTCTGAGAGAAACAGAAACAAAACTAGACATCACCTCTTCCTGACTTAAAAAAAAAAAAAAAAATCAATTGCCAGGCAGTTTAAGCATATTTTCAGCACCTGATTCATTGAATACATGTGTGACCTGCTAATATTCTTTACCACAAAAAAGTCACAAATAACTGCAATCATACTTTGGGCTAAAATGCAGATTAATCATAGTGGATCTATTGCATATATTCCTCTTTTCTAAATCAAGGGCATCTTCTATAGGGACTTCATTGGGAAGAGAAGGTTTGTCATTTAGATGTACTCAGAAAGGAGCAATGTCTGGAAATTTATGCTAAATAACTAAAAGTGAAAAAAAGACGAATCCGGAAACTGAAAGACTTTGAACTGTATCCACAATCGCCTCTGAGCTAAGTTCACACTCTCCAATATACCGCATAGTATTTCCCAAGTTCTCTCACATTTGCTGTGTCACCAAAGTGGAGGAAAGTGGAGGTAAGTGACAAGAGTTTGTTGCCACTAGGAAAAAAAAAAAAAGGTGTCCTTAGAAACAAGACTCTTTCCTCACTTTATAGAGTTATGGAGCCACAAAACAAAGCTAATAGAATGGAGGGTGGGAATTAGAGTCTTAGGTAAACCACAGAGATTTACAAAATGACATAGATTTAGACCAGATTGGGAGCTAGAGAATGCTTATACATTGAGACTTTAAAATCGAGTTAAATAAAACTAGGAAATAATATTGATTATCTTCCTCTCCCTTCACATGTTGAAGCCAGGGAATGAGAAAAACTAGAGGGAACACAGAGACAGAAGGAGGCAGGGTGTAGGCAAGTCTAAAGAGCCCAAGCTTCTTCCTCTGTCAAAAGGAAGTAACACCATTCAGGCTGATGTGAGGAAAGACGGGACCTTTGGAGACAGTCTCCAGCCTAAGAGTTAGAATTTTTCTGTTGCATTATTTTCATGTCAGTTAAGATCTCTTCCAAGTAGGAAATGTCCAGCTTATAGCTTAATATTCTAATTCTTCTTTTTTTGCATCCTAATTCTGCTTTCTCTCTAGTGTAAAAAAATGAATCCTCATCTTGCAGGCATAAAACAGAAAGTATATTAAAATTCTCCCCAAAAGAAACTCAAATATCTGTGGCAATAAGAATGATTCATTGACATCATAATCTTCTTAAAAACTAACCCGGAAGGGTCAGAGAAGAGGGGAGATGTAAAAAGCTTTTATTCCTGGAAAAAAAGAAGTCTAAAATAGTTGAAAGAAATTAAATGACAAATTTTGAACAAATTGTTTTTATATTTGCCTTAAAGTAGAAAACTTTGAAGACATAACAATGTTGAAGGAGAAATTGTGTTTAAAAGACTCTTTCCTAAGAGCAATCGAGAGGAAAAATACCAGATTCTTTGGAATGGAAAAAAATATGATGTGCCTCTAATGAGAGTGTCCAGAATGCCAGAGGGGGAGGGAAAATCCAAGTCTGAAGCAAAAAGTTCTGATGCTACCATGTGTCTGGAGTCAAATAGAGCACATGTTCTGAGCTTCTGTTGCCTAACCTGTTTATTGAAAATAATACGTGGGAGTTGTTTTAAAGTATGTCTACAAAGGCTTCAATATTTCTCCCTTCCAAAAGTCAAGCCTATTTCCCCTTCACTGGAGGGCAGCTTGGACTTAGTGACTTGCTTCTAACAAATCGAATATGGTATACATGACACTGTGTGACTTCTGAGACAAGGTCATAAAAGGCAGTTTCCTCTTTGGTCTCTCTCTGTCAAATGACGCACTCTGGTGAAGCAGCTGCCACGTTGTGGGGAAGCTCAAGTAGCCTTCTGGAGCAGTCCGGGGAGGAGGAACTGAGACCTCTCATCAACTGCTCTGGGAGTGAACCATCTTAGAAATGGCTCTTCCCAGCCTAAGTCAAATCTGCAGGTGATTGCAGCTTCCACCAACACTTTGACTGTAATTTCATTAGAGACTCTGAAACATCCAGCTCAGCCACTCCCAAATTCCTGATCCATAGAAACTGTGAGGTAATAAATGTGTATTGTTTTAAGCCACTAAGTTTTGGGATATTTGTTATACAGTCATAGATAACTAGACAACAAGTCATGCCACCTCACAGAATAAATATGAAGATTCAATGAGAGGATGTATGTGAAATCCCTGGGACAACTGAAGGGCTTGTGCAAATCCATAGGAATCAGAATCTTCTCCAGGTGGTAGAGCTATAGTGGCAGCAGAGTAGTTTCAAGTAGAAATCGGCTTCCATCAAGACTGTAACCCATGAAGGCAAGGGCTGTCCAGTTCCTGTCCCTCCTCCACTCCGCCTCTAGCAGCTGATGCCATTTCTGAGACAGAGTAGCTGATTACTAAGTATTTGCTAAGTGAATGAATCAACACATTTTGAGCAAATCATTCACATTCTCTGAACTCTAATTACTTTCATTGTAAATTTAAGAAGTTGAACTCGATGATCTCAAATATTTGTCCTGGCCCTGAAATAATTCTAAAATGCAGTATGCAGAGATTCACATAATACTATTTGTTTTTATTTCAAACATTTTTTGAGTTCTTGCTCTGTGCCAGGCATTATATTAAGTGTTACACAGGTATCATCTTATTTAATTCTATCAACAATCGTATGAGGTAGGTAATATTATTGCCCTGATTTTAAAAGTAAGAAATCTACGGCACAGAGAAGTGATGTAACTTTCTTAAGGTCACACAGACAGTAAAAAGGAAACCTGAATTTGAACTAGAGGGACTGACCATTATAATCCAAAGATGAGCCCATCCAAAGTCTTCAACTTTGTGGTGTGGTCAACGGATCTGCCTTCATGCGAGATTCTAAGCCTCTTAGGACAAGGGTGATTCTTCATAAGTAAATATCCCCAATGCCTAACATATAGTAAATTCTCAATAAATGCTCATTAATTGAATGAATGAATAAATAAATAAATAAATAAACAAACAGTGTGGTGTGGAAATACTTTTAACTCACACTAAATGTGATTGAAAAAATTATGAAGTTAAACATTTGGGATTTTATGAGATGTTTACTTATTATTCTTCACTTACTAGGACTCCTACTAAGGGTTACAGAGAAATATCACCTCCTAGCCCTCTCCCAAAGCCTATACTAACCATCAGATTGCTTCTCTACACTCTTAAAATAAACGAGTTATAATTCAGAGAAATGTCATAATTAAATGTCAGCATAGGGGATGGGGTAGGTGCCATTCATAAAGTTGTAGAAAGTTCCAAAGTAGCCAGTCTCTGATGTCAAGAGATCCAGTGAACTTTTACCTGAACCAAGCTTGTTGTTTGTTTGAGCATGGACTTGGGACAACTAAGAATTGATGAGAACCTATGCATAAGATTTTGGAAGTTTTAAACTAGCTTTGATTTGAATATTGTAATTCTCTTTGAATTACTAAATCCCCTTTTCAGGGGGTAGACCACTAAATCCCTGGAAAGGATGGCTTCCAAATGGTATTACAAGAGCAGATTTACCACTAAGATTTTTTTTCTCTCTTTCATAAATATGAAGGAAGATACATGGAAATCTTAGACAATTATTTTGGGGTGGGAGAACCATGAGAGACAAGGAAAGGTTGACAAGCTGAAACCAGTAGTCAGCTAAGGGTACAATGGCCAGATGTAGGAGCCAGGCCCACGAAGAGAGCACAGTGCTATAGACAGAAGGAACAATGACCTTGTAGCAGAGAAAGAATGTGGTTAATTAACATGAAGTCCCAGTCTCCACAGGGCCAACTGTTCTTCCAATACTGTGTTCTGTTAAAAATTTTCATATTATGCATTTTTTTAAAATTTTGGAAGTGAAAACATAACTCACCCTAGCCCTGACCCTGTAAGTCATTTTTGCTCAGAGTTATATGGATTCCATGCTTTTCCTATGACCTCTCTGTACCTGAGTTATTTACTTTGATTCTTCCTTAATTGGAGAGATTTCATCATTTAGTATTTTTCCTTTAGTTTTTTGTTTTGTTTTGTTTTTTTGCTCAAGAAGGGGTGGTAGGGATTGTATTTCCTAAGCTCTTTCATGCTTAAATGCCTTTATTCGTCAGTGACAATTCAGCAGACACTAATATTCCTTCATTATTTTTTTTCTCGGGCACTTTGCAGATGTCAAATCTCGCCCTGCACTCAGTAATCAGCGCCTTGACTACACTGACTTCTGCCTGGAGGTTAACTTATTCTCCTGTCCCTTGTCCTTGAACTTATCCTCAGAATTATCTTAGTGTTGAAGATTGAATATCAGTTTTTGTGAACCCAGTGTGATTTTCCAACCATAGGTTTGGTTTTTTACAAACTCAGGGATTTTTCAGGTACGTTTGAAGTGTATTGTGATTTCATCCCAAGGCCAGCAAGGATATCAGATCATTTTAGTCTGTTTTCCATATCTACTAGCTTCTCTGATTATAATAAAATATTTGTTTTAATTATCTGCACTTTGATCATCTCTGATCATCTCCAATCTTCTTAGTGAATGATTTGACTATAGTGTGGGTTCCATTCTCTTTCTCACTGTTTTATTTATTAATTCAGTTAAAATATTTCATTCTTCAGATGTGTTTCCATCTCCCTTTTCATACCATTTGCTTGTTTATTCAGATTGTCTTTGAGCTATTATTTCTTTGAATGCATGTCTCATTAACTTGTCACACAGCTTGACACAATTGTGGCACATTCCCACATGTTTCCTGAATTTTGTGTTTTTTCGCCTTCTTAGTCTGTCATTTACTAGGTGTGCTCCTTTCTGGTGTGTTGTGTGATGAAGTGTGATTGTAGACTTCCCATAGAATTCTCTTTATCCTGCTCAGGATGGAACAGCTGAGCTGACACGTCCTCCTTGCTCTTATGTGATATTGGTGATTTGACCCACTTCCTTTCAGATTCAGGGCAGATTTGCTTTTCCATCTGAGCTTCAGTTTGAGGTCTGGGTCTTAGGGGTGCTATTCAGTCCGTTGTGGTCTTAGGGCATGGCAGGGAGGAGGCATATGCAGCCGAGGTGGTGGTCTCTCTTCTCTCATGTTGCTCCATGTGTTAAGTGCCCTATACCCAGTTGGGGTTGGGGAGACATTATTAACTATTGTCCCAAAAAGGAAGCACTTGATTAAAAGACTAAAAGCTAGCCCTGCAAAAAGGTGCCAGAGATAGAGTTTAAAAAAAGAAGTTTTTATTGCATGTGTTTTTTTAAAATAAAGATTCTGGAGGTTTGCTATAAAGGTGAACTTGCAACTTAAGATAGAGAATTGAAATTGCATTATAGAATCTCTCTTCCTTGGTACCTAGAGAGCAAGAAAGTATTGGAACCAGAAGCCCAACCCCAAAGTCCCTACAGCACCGAACACAGAGATGGATATAACCATAAATACCCCAAACTTGAAACCAAAGGAAATAAGTTGATTTGGATCCTAAGGCTTATGTCCAGTGTCATCGGTGTCACAGCTGACCTTTGACATCCAGGCACACAGGCATCCTCGCTGCCCCTCAAAAGTGCCACAGCCTCTCCCGCGTCCCAGCTTTGCCTCAGGCTCCTCTCGCTCCCTACAACTTCTGCCCCATCCCTCCAGCAGCAGTAGCTCCTTGGCTCCTCCTCAGAGGGCCCCCTAACCACCCCGGCTGAAGTAATCCCCTGGGGCACCCTGCCTCACCCATGCGTTATTCTCTTCACCACCCCATCAGCATCTGCAACGGCTCCCTGTGGATGTATTTGTCCCACACGCTAGAATGTAAGCTCCATGATGTGGGACACTTGGTCTGGCTTGGCCAGCACTACGTTTTTACCATGAAGCAGAACTTCTTCATCAGATGAATAAAATGCATCTCTGAACCGTCAGTCAAGTCTGCAGGGACCCATCCTCAGCCCCAGCTTCCTGCTCGGCATTCAAGTCCTCTTCCATCACCTGCCTTCTTCCCCTCAACCCACCTCTGGTTGGACCCTTCCAGTTTTCTCGGCTGGTGTTCTCTCCCCGGGGGTCCGGCTCAGCCTGCCCACTTGTCCCAGCTGGCAGTTGTCCCCATTAAAGCAATCACCTTGAGGACTCCAGGGTCACACATATCTCAGTGACTGTGCCCTCCCCACAGTGACACCTCCGGATCCACCCTGACTTTGCCCTGTCTTATCCGACTCAGTGAACCTACCAAGATAATAACAACAGGATGACAAACAAAGGGCAAGTCAGAGTGGCCCATTGCTCTGATTTTAGCTGACCTCTGAAACTCTTTATTTCTGTCCATTCTGGAGTAGTGTGGATGGTCCAAGTCTCAGTCCTTGAAGATTCTGTGGCCAGAGAGGAAAATGGTTCCACCTGCAGCTCAGCACCATGTATCACCCTGTTTCTCCACCTCGCTCTGTACTCCGCAGTGCTGAGGGCAGGCCAGCTACCCTCTCACAGAACATATTCCCATAGATATTTGTTGTAAGGAAGCTTCAGGAACAAAAGTCCAAATTCTGCTTTTGTTCTTATCTGCAACATTTCTTTGCAGGACTATCTTGCTACTATCTGGGGAAAAAAGACATGGGTGGTTGCTTTGTGGTTGTTTGGGGTGTTTTTAATTGTTCCTTTTGGGGTCAAGCCTAGGACAAGACCTCTCCTGCTCAGATCCAAGCCAGAGGTAGTGGCAGAGCTTTGGTTTCTGAGAGTCGCCCTTGTTCCAAGGAGGAAATCAGCCTGTGGGTCTTATTAGAGAGAACGACCTACGGCAGAAATGAGATCTGAGAATCTGGTCTAGTGGCACAGCTGGAAGCGGATCCCTGCAGGAAGATTCCTCCAGTTTCCCTTTCCTCCAGTTGACACGATTGGTTGTAGCTCCGTAAATCACTTCCAGACAAGTTTGCCTTGACTTCACAGGACTCACATAGGGAGGAAAAAGGGATTGCTTGTTTCTCTACGGTCACCAAGCGGTCAGAAGAAATAATTTTAAGTTCACATGTTTACATTTAAGTCGGACAGTGTTCCCTTGCCTGCAGGGAATAAGCTTCAGAAGGAAGAATCGGGTGGAAAATATAGGATCAGATGCAGAAATAACGGTCAGGCACAGTGCCATGGAGTCCGTGTTTTCTGTGCCTGGAGAGCCAGGTCACCTTTGCTGTTCTATTTATGAAACTTACTCCCGGCAGAAGTCAGTTTTAGTGCCTGTTAGAAATTGGAAATGGATAATTTCTAACACCATTGCCTCTCTGAGCAATCAAGAAAGTCTTTTTTCTGTACCCTTTTTTACAAGCAAGGATAGGTTTCCAGGTGCACAAGAAGAACACCTTTGTTAGGCCTGGGAACATCAGGAGGGTTTATGTGGGCAAGTCAGCAAGTGCACCACATACAGGCAGCATCCTGTGCCTGGTCCTATGACAGGGGCTGGAAATCAACAGAAAAATACTGCTTGAGTGTCCTTACCCCCTTACCCTGAGGGATACACCATTCAGCGGGTGAAGGTTATTCAAGGTACTTGTGAATGATGATGCACCAGGAATTTCAACCTGAGAAGTTCTAGTTGCATTAAAGAACTGAATGTCAAAATTCCACCATTGTATTTTTTAAATATTTTATACTGTTGCTATAAAATCTCTCTATCTGGGCTTCCATGGTGGCGCAGTGGTTAAGAATCCGCCTGCCAATGCAGGGGATGCAGCTTCGAGCCCTGGTCCTGGAAGATCTCACATGCTGCAGAGCAACTAAGCCCGTGTGCCACAACTACTGAGCCTGCGCTCTAGAGCCGGCGAGCCACAACTACTGAGCCCGTGCACCTAGAGCCCGTGCTCTGCAACAAGAGAAGCCACCGCAATGGGAAGTCCGTGCACCGCATCAAAGAGTAGCCCCCACTCACCACAACTAGAGAAAGCCCACGCGCAGCAACAAAGACCCAAAGCAGCCAAAAATAAATAAATAAATACATAAAATTTTTTAAAAAAGAATGCATTAAAAAAAAGTACTATTAAACTAATGTATTTACTTAAAAAAAAAAAAACTCTGTCTCTTACTACTTTAAATATTATTTGTAAATATCCGTAACCCATGAAGATTCTATTGAAGTTGTCAACTCTTTGTTTTAAAATAGCATATTTAGTTACTGAGTCATAAGTCAATAACATTTAAGCTATGGATAACATGAGCAATGAAAACTAAAAGAAATAAATAAGACCGAAACAACTAAAGAAGAAAATAAATGAGATTACTAAGCATTTAAGCTACACCTATTCATGATTATTTTCCCCAGACAGCAATTTCCATGGTCAGATTTTGTTTTAATTGGATGGAAGGCTGGCATTTTTTCATTAAAAGCAATTTTTGATAGGGTTCAATGCCATTACCTTCTTTGAATATTAGCTCTTCAATGTTTCTTTTGAAATAAGCATAGACTCACAAGCAGTTACATAGAGTCTCATGAACCAATAGTGACATCTTATATGAACGTAAGACAACCTCAAAACCAGGAAACTGGCTTTCGTATAATCCTGTTAACTAGACAACAGACTGTATTCAGTTTCCACCAGTGTTTACAGGCACTCATTTGTGTGCGTGTGTGTGTGTGCATGTGTGTGTGCGCGTGTGTGTGCAGTTCTGTGCAATCTGATTCCATGGGTGACCCCACCACAGTCAAGATGAAGGACTGTTCTGTCATTGTACCCACCCCACCCGTCTCTGTCCCCTGGCAACCACTAAATGTTCTCCTACTCAGATTTAATTTTAACCATCCTGTTTGGCCCAGCACACTGACTTGGATCTTGTTGATGAAGAGTTTCAGCCAGATTTTGCTTGGCATCCAGACGAATTAAACATTAAGGGAATATCAAAGTGGGACACAGTGACCTTCCAGCAAACTAAAGAAGGTAATTCATTTACTTTGTTGTTCTTTTCCTTTTTCCTAATAGAATAAATTTTGGTTGTTCCTTTCTGTTAAGTTCAGAAGACAGGGGCTCCCTCAAAGACAATCGAAGGGAAAACATCTTTTGTATTATATAAATATTATATACATACACACACACACACATACATAGATACAAAAAATAACAGTACAACTTCAATTAATTAAAAACAAATCTATTCCCCAATAATTTAGAGAAACATTTATCTTAGGGATGACAAAGAAAAAATTGGTTTCAGTAACTTAACAATAATTTCATAACCTCTTAATTCTCCAGATTGTTAGCAATAACTCTAAATCCTGGTCTGACCTTCAAATCTTCTTCATTCAAATAACTTCGTGTTATTTTTCAAATAATTACGTGAGAAGTTCCCAAATGAATTTTAAGCATCATAGACCAAAGAACCAAAATGACATGAAACACTGGAGATTTGCAATTAAGTGAATTTTTTTTTAACATCTTTATTGGAGTATAATTGCTTTACAATGGTGTGTTAGTTTCTGCTTTATAACAAAGTGAATCAGCTATACATATACATATATTCCCATAACTCCTCCCTCTTGCATCTCCCTCACACCCTCCCTATCCCACCCCTCTGGGTGGTCACAAAGCACCCAGCTGATCTCCCTGTGCTATGTGGCTGCTTTCCACTAGCTATCTATTTTATATTTGGTAATATATATAAGTCCATGCCACTCTCTCACTTCATCCCAGCTTACCCTTCCCCCTCCCTGTGTCCTCAGGTCGGTTCTCTACATCTGCAGTCTTTATTCCTCTCCTGCCCCTAGGTTCTTCATAACTTTTGTTTTTTTTTTTTTTTTAGATTCCATATATATGTGTTAGCATACAGTATTTGTTTTTCTCTTTCTGACTTACTTCACTCTGTATGACAGTCTCTAGGTCCATCCACCTCACTACAAAGAACTCAATTTCATTTCATTTTATGGTGGAGTAATATTCCATTGTATATATGTGCCACATCTTCTTTATCCATTCATCTGTCGATGGACACTTAGGTTGCTTCCATGTCCTGTCTATTGTAAATAGTGCTGCAATGAACATTGTGGTACATGACTCTTTTTGAATTATGGTTTTTTTCAGGGTATATGCCCAGTAGTGGGATTGCTGGGTCATAGAGTAGTTCTATTTTTAGTTTATTAAGGAACCTCCATACTGTTCTACATAGTGGCTGTATCAATTTACATTCCCACCAACAGTGCAAGAGGGTCCTCTTTTCTCCACACCCTCTCCAGCATTTGTTGTTTGTATATTTTTTTAATGATGGCCATTCTGGCTGGTGTGAGGTGATACCTCATTGTAGTTTTGATTTGCATTTCTCTAATGATTAGTGATGTTGAGCATTCTTTCATGTGTTTGTGGGCAATCTGTATATCTTCTTTGGAGAAATGTCTATTTAGGTCTTCTGCCCATCTGTGGATTGGGTTGTTTGTTTTTTGGTTATTGAGCTGCATGTAAATTTTGGATATTAATCCATTGTCAGTTCCTTCATTGCAAATATTTTCTCCCATTCTGAGGGTTGTCTTTTCATCTTGTTTAAGTTTTCCTTTGCTGTGCAAAAGCTTTTAAGTGTCATTAGGTCCCATTTGTTTATTTTTGGTTTAATTTCCATTTCTCTAGGAGGTGGGTCAAAAAGGATCTTGCCTGATTTATGTCATAGAGTGTTCTGCCTATGTTTTCCTCTAAGAGTTTGATAGTGTCTGACCTTACATTTAGGTCTTTAATCCATTTTGAGTTTATTTTTATGTATGGTGTTAGGGAATGTTCTAATTTCATTCTTTTACATGTAGCTGTCCAGTTTTCCCAGCACCACTTATTGAAGAGGCTGTCTTTTCTCCATTATATATTCTTGCCTCCTTTATCAAAGATAAGGTGACCATATGTGCATGGGTTTATCTCTGGACTTTCTATCCTGTTCCATTGATCTATATTTCTGTTTTTGTGCCAGTACCATACTGTCTTGATTACTGTAGCTTTGTAGTATAGTCTGAAGTCCAGGAGCCTGATTCCTCCAGCTCCGTTTTTCATTCTCAAGATTGCTTTAGCTATTCAGGGTCTTTTGTGTTTCCATACAAATTGTGAAATTTTTTGTTCTAGTTCTGTGAAAGTGTCATTGGTAGTTTGATAGGGATTGCACTGAATCTGTAGATTGCTTTGGATAGTATAGTCATTTTCACAATGTTGATTCTTCCAATCCAAGAACATGGTATGTCTCTCCACCTGTTGGTGTCATCTTCAATTTCCTTCATCAGTTTCTTATAGTTTTCTGCATAAAGGTCTTTTTGTCTCCTTAGGTAACTTTAGTCCTGGGTATTTTATTCTTTTTGTTGCAATGGTAAATGGGAGTGTTTCCTTGATTTCTCTTTCAGATTTTTCATCATTAGCGTATAGGAATGCAAGAAATTTCTGTGCATTAGTTTTGTATCCTGCTACTTTACCAAATTCACTGATTAGCTCTAGTAGTTTTCTGGTAGCATCTTTAGGATTCTCTATGTATAGTATCATGTCATCTGCAAACAGTGACAGTTTTAGTTCTTCTTTTCTGATTTGGATTACTTTTATTTCTTTTTCTTCTCTGATTACTGTGGCTAAAACCTCCAAAACTATGTCGAATAATAGTGGTGAGAGTGGACAACCTTGTCTTATTCCTGATCTTAGAGGAAATGGTTTCAGTTTTTCACCATTGAGAATGGTGTTGGCTGTGGGTTTGTCATATATGGCCATTATTATGTTGAGGTAAGTTCCCTCTATGCCTACTTTCTGGAGGGTTTTTGTCATAAATTGGTGTTGAATTTTGTCAAAAGCTTTTTCTGCATCTATTGAGATGATCATATGGTTTTTCTCCTTCAGTTTGTTCATATGGTTTATCACATTGTTTGATTTGTGTATATTGAAGAATCCTTGCATTCTTGGGATAAGCCCCACTTGATCATGGTGTATGATCCTTTTAATGTGCTGTTGGATTCTGTTTGCTAGTATTTTGCTGAAGATTTTTGCATCTATGTCCATCAGTGATATTGGCCTGTAGTTTTCTTTCTTTGTGACATCTTTGTCTGGTTTTGGTATCAGGGTGATTGTGGCCTCATAGAATGAGTTTGGGAGTGTTCCTCCCTCTGCTATATTGTGGAAGAGTTTGAGAAGGATAGGTGTTAGCTCTTCTCTAAATGTTTGATAGAATTCCCCTGTGAAGCCATCTGGTCCTGGGCTTTTGTTTGTTGGAAGATTTTTAATCACAGTTTCCATTTCAGTGCTTGTGATTGGTCTGTTTATATTTGCTATTTCTTCCTGGTTCAGTCTCGGAAGGTTGTGCATTTCTAAGAATTTGTCCATTTCTTCCAGGTTGTCCATTTTATTGGCATAGAGTTGCTTGTGGTAATCTCTCATGATCCTTTGTATTTCTTCAGTGTCAGTTGTTACTTCTCCTTTTTCATTTCTAATTCTATTGATTTGAGTCTTCTCCCTTTTTTTCTTGATGAGTCTGGCTAATGTTTTATCAATTTTGTTTATCTTCTCAAAGAAGCAGCTTTTAGTTTTTTTGATCTTTGCGATTGTTTCCTTCATTTATTTTTCATTTATTTCTGATCTGGTCTTTATGACTCCTTTCCTTCTGCTAACTTTGGGGTTTCTTTGTTCTTCTTTCTCTAATTGCTTTAGGTGTAAGGGTAGGTTGTTTATTTGAGATGTTTCTTGTTTCTTAATGTAGGATTGTATTGCTATAAACTTCCCTCTTAGAACTGCTTTTGCTGCATCCCATAGGTTTTTGGTCATCATGTTTTCATTGTCATTTGTTTCTAGGTATTTTTTGATTTCCTCTTTTATTTCTTCAGTGGTCTCTTGGTTATTAAGTAGTGTACTGTTTAGCCTCCATGTGTTTGTATTTTTTACAAGTTTTTTCCTGTGGTTGATATCTAGTCTCATAGCATTGTAGTCAGAAATGATACTTCATATGATTTCAATTTTCTTAAATTTACCAAGGCTTGATTTGTGACCCAAGATATGATCTATCCTGGAGAATTTTCCATGAGCACTTGAGAAGAAAGTGTATTCTGTTGTTTTTGGATGGAATGTCCTATAAATATCAATTAAGTCCATCTTGTTTAATGTATCATTTAAAACTTGTGTTTTGTTATTTATTTTCATTTTGGACGATCTGTCCATTGGTGAAAGTGGAGAGTTAAAGTCCCCTACTATGATTGTGTTACTGTCGATTTCCCCTTTTATGGCTATTAGCATTTGCCTTATGTATTGAGGTGCTCCTATGTTGGGGGCATAAATATTTACAATTGTTATGTCTTCTTCTTGGACAGTTCCCTTGATCATTATGTAGTGTCCTTCTTTGTCTCTTGTAATAACCTTTTCTTAAAGTCTGTTTTGTCTGATATGAGAATTGTTACTCCAGATTTCTTTTGATTTCCACTTTCATGGAATATCTTTTTCCATCCCTCACTTTCAGTCTGTATGTGTCCCTAGGTCTGAAGTGGGTCTCTTGTATACAGCATATATGCAGTTCTTTTTTTGTATCCATTCTGCCAATCTATGTCTTTTGGTTGTAGCACTTAATCCATTTACATTTAAGGTAATTATTGATATGTATGTTCCTATTGCCATTTTCTTAATTATTATGCATTTGTTATTGTAGGTCTTTTCCTTCTCTTGTGTTTGCTGACTAGAGAAGTTCCTTTAGCATTTGTTGTAGACCTGGTTTGGTGGTGCTGAATTCTCTTAGCTTTTGCTTGTCTGTAAAGGATTTAATTTCTCCTTCGAATGTGCATGAGATCCTTGCTGGGTAGAGTAATCTTGGTTGTAGGTTTTTCCCTTTCATCACTTTAAATATGTCCTGCCACTCCCTTCTGGCTTGTAGAGTTTCTGCTGAAAGATCAGCTGTTAACCTTATGGGGATTCCCTTGTATGTTATTTGTTGTTTTTCCCTTGCTGCTTTTAATATTTTTTCATTGTATTTAATTTTTGATAGTTTGATTAGTATATGTTTTGGCGTGTTTCTCCTTGGATTTTTCCTATATGGGACTCTCTGCACTTCCTGGACTTGATTGACGATTTCCTTTCCCATATTAGGGAAGTTTTCAACTATAATCTCTTCAAATATTTTCCCAGTCCCCTTCTTTTTCTCTTCTTCTTCTGGGACCCCTATAATTTGAATGTTGGTGAGCTTAATGTTGTCCCTGAGGTCTGAAACTCTCCTCAATTCTTTTCATTCTTTTTTCTTTATTCTGCTCTGCAGTATTTATTTCCACTATTTTATCTTCCATGTCACTTATCTGTTTTTCTGCCTCAGTTATTCTGCTGTTGATTCCTTCTAGAGAATTTTTAATTTCATTTATTTTGTTGTTCATCATTGTTTATTTGCTCTATAGTGCTTCTAAGTCTTTGTTAAATGTTTCTTGTATTTTCTCCATTCTATTTCCAAGATTTTGAGTCATCTTTGCTATCATTACTCTGAATTCTTTTTCAGGTAGACTGCCTATTTCCTCTTCATTTGTTTGGTCTGGTGGGTTTTAACCTTGCTCCTTCATCTGCTGTGTTTCTGTGACTTCTCATTTTGCTTAATTTACTGTATTTGGCATCTCCTTTTCGCAGGCTGCAGGTTCATGGTTCCTGTTATTTTTGGTGTTTGCCCCCAGTGGCTAAGGTTGGTTCAGTGGGTTGTGTAGGCTTCCTGGTAGAGGGGACTGGTGCCTGTGTTCTGGTGGATGAGGCTGGACCTTGTCTTTCTTGTGGGCAGGACCACATCTGATGGTGTGTTTTGGGGTGTCTGTGACCTTATTTTGATTTTAGGCAGCCTCTCTGCTATTGGGTGGGGCTGTGTTCCTCTCTTGATAATTGTTTGGCATGGCGTGTCCAGCACTGTAGCTTGCTTGTTGTTGAATGGAGCTGGGTCTTAGCGTTGAGATGGAAATCTCTGGGAGAGCTTTCCCCATTTGATATTACATGGAGCTGGGAGGTCTCTGGTGGACCAATGTCCTGAACTCGGCTCTCGCATCTCAGAGGCAGAGGCCTGACACCCGGCTGGAGCACCAGGACCCTGTCAGCCACACAGCTCAGAAGAAAAGGGAGAAAAAGAGAAAGAAAGAAAGAATAAATAAATAAAATAAAATAAACTTATTAAAATAAAAAAATTATTAAAAATAAAAAAATTAAAAAGTAATAAAAAAAAGAAAAAGAAAAAAAAAGAAAGAAGAGAGAAACCAAACCAAAAAAAATCCACCAATTATAACAAGTGCTAAAAGGTATACTAAAAAACAAACAAACAAACAAACAAAAAAATGGACAGACAGAGCCCTAGAACAAATGGTAAGAGCAAAGCTATACAGACAAAATCAAACAAAGGAGCATAGACATACACACTCACAAAAAGAGAAAAAGGAAATATATATATATATATATATGTATATATATAAAAAAAGGAGGAATAGAGCAACCAAATCAATAAACAAATCTACCAATGATAATAAACTCTAAATACTAAAGTAAGATAAACATAAAACCAGGAAGAAATTAGATGCAAAAAGCAAACCCCAAGTCTACAGTTTCTGCCAAAGTCCACCACCTCAATTTTGGGATGATTCGTTGTCTATTCAGGTATTCCACAGATGCAGGATACATCAAGTTGACTGTGGGGATTTAATCCACTGCTCCTGAGGCTGCTGGGAGAGATTTCCCTTTCTCTTCTTTGCTCGCACAGCTCCCAGGGTTCAGCTTTGGATTTGGACCTGCCTCTGCATGTAGGTGGCCTGAGGGCATCTATTCCCCGCCCAGACAGGACAGGGTTAATGGAGCGGCTGATTTGGGGGCTCTGGCTCACTCAGGCCATGAGAGGAAGGGGTATGGAATGAGGGGCGAGCCTGCGGCGGCAGAGGCCAATGTGACGTTGCACCAGCCTGAGGTGCGCCGTGCGTTCTCCCGGGGAAGTTGTCCCTGGATCACGGGACCCTGGCCGTGGCGGGCTGCACAGGCTCCCGGGAGGGGCGGTGTGGAGAGTGACCTGTGCTCGCACACAGGCTTCTTGGTGGCGGCAGCAGCAGCCTTAGCGTCTCATGCCCGTCTCTGGGGTCCGCGCTGATAGCCGCGGCTCGCGCCCGTCTCTGGAGCTCGTTTAGGCGGCGCTCTGAATCCCCGCTCCTTGCGCACCAGGAAACAAAGAGGCAAGAAAAAGTCTCTTGCCTCTTCGGCAGCTGCAGACTTTTTCCCGGACTCCCTCCCGGTAGCACCGAAGCCCGAGCCTCAGGTCCCAGCCCCGCCCGCCCCGGCGGCTGAGCGGACAAGCCTCTCGGGCTGGTGAGTGCTGCTCGGCGCCGAGCCTCTGTGCGGGAATCTCTCCACTTTGCCCTCCGCACCCCTGTGGCTGCGCTCTCCTCCGTGGCTCCGAAGCTTCCCCCCTCTGCCACCCGCAGGCTCCGCCTGCGAAGGGGCTTCCTAGTGTGTGGAAACCTTTCCTCCTTCACAGCTCCCTCCCACTGGTGCAGGTCCCGTCCCTATTCTTTTGTCTCTGTTGTTTCTTTTTTCTTTTGCCCTACCCAGGTACCTGGGGAGTTTCTTGCCTTTTGGGAGGTCTGAGGTCTTCTGCCAGCGTTCAGTAGGTGTTCTGTAGGAGTTGTTCCACATGTAGTTGTATTTCTGATATATTTGTGGGGAGGAAGGTGATCTCCACATCTTACTCCTCCGCCATCTTGAAGGTCCCCAAATGAATGGTATTTTAAACGTTTACACTCAACTATCTGGCAAGTCTAAAATATAGTTATTTTTATCTTTATTATACATATGCAACAATAATATCATAATAATATATTACATATTATTATCTATTTATATTGACATTACATAACCATATAACATAATTATGTTAATATAGGATATATTATTATGGTATATTATTGAATATTATTATTGTGTGTATTTTATATACAAGTGTGCAATACAATTATTATATATGTGGTACAGAATATATTATTATTTTCAGTAAAATATATATTATTACTACTGATATTATTATATAGTATGTCATTCAGCAGCACATGGATATGAGAACCTCACCCTATACATTTTCCATTTAACATGTGGAGGGATGTTTAGGCAATTATCTTTGCAAAGTGACACCAAGGTTGTACTTCACAGTGAGATCAGACCTCATGTTTCCAACAGGTTCTTGGGCACCTGAGGGTTTGAGTAATACATATTAATTCTTCTTTTTGATCGTAAGCTTCTTTAGGGCCAAGTCCTACTGTTCTTCAGATCCAAATGATGTGCAATCACAGTTTCTGTTAGGTACATAACAAATGGGCAAGTTGGGCAAATAGCTGTTAGAATATTTCCTCTGGAGTTGAAAGCAGAATCTAAAGATTGGGTGTTTTCTTCTTGAAGACGGCAGGTTGCCAGCCCTTCCCTGGTGGCCAAAGACAAATTTATCTTTGAAGTTAGTCACTGTCCTTGGTGCTGAGCACAGCTCACCCTATTGGTCCAGAGCCTAATGCCTAGCAAAAGTATTTTATTTACACATTTCTAATAGAAAAGATTGTTCTTTGCAAGTTTCCTAAACATGAAACCATGAGCTACTTACCTCATTGGGGTTAAACATTTGATTCAGTCTAACTATAATATAAAGTGTGCTTTGACTATTTTCTTCAGTATTTTATTTAGAAAACATTCAAATATAAAGACAAAATTGAAAGAATTGTATAGGAAACATCCATATAACCACCTCCTACATTCTGGGCTTATTTTAACCTATGTTCACTTCGTCGCATGACTATCCATCTATCAATCTACACTAATTTTTGTGTGATACAAAGTTGCTGGTGTTCGTTCACGTCATGCCTAAACACTTTAGTATGCATTTTGTCAACTAGTGTCCCGTATTTCTTTTTCGTTCTTTTTATTGGAGGACCTTGTTTCCTTTTTTTAAACAAATTATTTCCCCCATAATTTGACATTCTGCTATATATGTATAAAATAAAACCTCATCCAGTACCACTGTGGTTGACATGTGTTGCTTGGTAAGATTCTGTGGTTATGATTCCAGAAGAAGCAGGTTGTAGACATCCTGGATGCAGAGCAGTGGGTGTGTTCTTCACCTTTTCAAGAGGGAGGTCTGTGACATTCCTTCTGGGGACTCTCCTCATCAAGTCTGTCCAGAGCGGTATCCTGGGCCTGCCAGGGGCCACAGCTCCCCTCTCTACCTGAATGGGGGGTAACGTACCCCAGGGACCTTCTAGGAGAAACACCCCGCCTTCTCCCTGCCCTTAACATGCCTGTCCCCACTGAGAAAGGGACTCGGAACAACAGTGTCCTCTGTTCTATGTTGAGCTCACACTTTTCTTTAGGTGTAACGGGTGCATTTCCTTGTGCATTCCCTCCGGCAGGTGGCATTTGAAGTTTCTAATCACTGGCCGGATTTCTATATGGCCTCCCCAGAGTGTTTGCCTTTAAAGGGCTGTTTTGCTACTTTGAGATTACACAGTACAGTACAAATGAAAACCGTGTGCTTCCTTGTTGTCTACGATAGAAATCGGCCATCTGGTGACCCTCACTTTGGATGCCAGAAGGAGGCCCTTCTCCCAAGGACACTCTCTCTCTTCCAGATAGGACTTCCAGGTCCTTTCCAGATTTTACACAGAGGTCCATTGAGCTCAAAGCTTTCTCCAAGTTTTTCTAAAAGGGAATAAAATAGGAAGTTTAATAAAATTCTAGGCAAATTCCTTTATGTATTTGCTTTGAACTACTTGTCTTTGTGGGACATCTTGAAAGAGTTTAAAGATGACCATTGACTTTGTATTTAAAAGATTACTTTGATAACAACAATACTGTATAATACACATGAAGTGCTGAAATGGCCCAAACACTAAGTGCCTTATGTATACCACCATACTCAATCCTTTCAGCCATATGAAGTGGGTACACTTATCATCAACATTTTACCACTGGGGAAACTGAGGCTAAGACAAGTGGAACAATTATTTTACCCAGGGTCACAGAGCCAGTGAAAGGCCAACGTTGAACTGGGTTGTCTTGTTCCATTTGCTCGTAACACATTATGCTTCCCCTAAAACTAAGTCCTACAGAGGAGACCTTTCCTAAGATAAGAGCATCAAGGATATTATTATGTAGTGTATCATTTTATAATTTTTCAGCATTCTGCACCAACCTTTTTTCTAACTAGCTTTAATGCAATAAAAATTTTGTCTCCATCATTGATGTGTGACCGATGACTTCTTTCTAGGCCTCACGATACCTTTCCTCTTTTGCCCACATCTGGACAGACTGATAAGAAAGCCCACATTTGCACCTCATCCTTTAGGCACTGGTGGGAAATGTAAACCTCCTGCACATGGGAACTCTTCCCCAGTCCCACCCTCCCAAACCACTTAAAGTGAAAGCCTCCTTCCTCTGTGCCTAAGCCAGCCCACACTGGGGGTGCCTGCCCAAATCTTTCTCCCAAATTCTCTTCATGTACAGGGTATCCTAAGCCTTAACACCCAAACCAAGATTTGGGCAAAGGCTCCAACTGTTCTCTGTGGAATGGTCACAAAACATTTAAAGGGTTTTGGTTTGGCCTACCTTTTAGGTCATTATTAGTCCCATCATCATTTATAATTAAACAAAAAGAATGAACTAAGGTAGATTAAGATAAGAGACATGGAATGCTACTATCCCAAGGCTGCTCTTTATTACAATTTTCTCCAAGCTGCTTTTTGTGACTCTATTATTTCAAATCCTGGGTCTCCGTACATCCCTTGATCTCTTTATTATGTTTTCATCTGCTGATTGCTGCAGGGTCCCTGGCGTGGAGGCAAGAGTTACAGGGTAATCGTAGCCCACCTTGCCTCGTGTGGCTGCCCTCTGTCTCCAGAAGGCCAAAGCTCAGAAGCTGGTCCATTTATCAGTGGAGAACACCTGCACATACCTTTATTCTAAAGGACTCTGTAATGGTCAGAAAGGAACATTAGTTTCTAAAACAAATAACAAGAAATATGTAGTGGATAATCTCTAATCTCATTAAATGCCTTTATCCCCAATATCCTTAGGTAGCACCTGCTTCTCTCCAAACTGAACCTCTCCCAGATCTGCAGCTTTGTATATCCAACTGCCTACTCTACATTTATGTTTGGATCTTGAAATGAAAGTTGTTGATTGTCCTTAGAACATCCAATTAGAGAAACCCCCACGTTGTAGCTGGGCACATGGACTCCCATCCGAGAACACATATCCCAGCCTCGCTTGCAGGTAGCTCTGGTCATGTGACTGCTACACATGACTCTACTCACGTGGGTAATGGGATTCAGGCAGACATGATGGTGCTTGTCCTCCACTTCTTTCTTTCCTACAACTCAGATAAAGTCTACAACACAATGACAGAAGAAAATGACCTAAACTCTTGAAGGATGGCAGAGCATCAAAGAAGGAGGAACCTGTTCCCTGGACTACCTCATAGAGCACAGCTGCCCACCTTGGATGCCCAACCTACCCTCAGGACCACCTAGTCCACCTCTGGGCTGTTATTTGTGTCCAATAGGCAGAAGTAATCTAAACTTGTTCCTCCTTTGAGATTCCATGTTGTTAATAGTATTTACAACCACCTTGTGGCTCGAGCCAAACATTGGGAAGTTGTCTTTGCTTCATGACTCACATTTGGTCAAATTACGAATTGAATCCATGTCACCAACATCTCGTGCCTTCAGGCTTCAGTGACCTCCTACCTCTTATCCTCAAATCCATTCTCCACTTAGCAGTGGAGGAATCTTTCCAAAAAATCTAAATCCAATTGGCCTTCCCCTGATAAAACCCTCTGATAACTTTAAATGAATCCAAATGCCTTACCTTAGTTTATATTGGTGTGACTTTTTGATATGCTAGAATTGGGCAGAGAGGATTAATTATAGCTAGTTGGGTTATAAATCAGTGTCCAAATGACTAAGGATGATACATTTTAAAAATTAGTTTTTTTCTTAATCTTTTAAGTTTCAATTGTAGATTATACTATTAAAACTAACAAAATAAATCACAATCACTTTCTGATTATGATTGATTATTATGATTATGATTAATGTTAAACCAGCTGCTCAAGTCTTGACCTGACTAAACTTCTTTAAATGATTTATCATTTGCAAACTTATTTAATTGAATTTCTTTTAAAAAGTTAATGTGTTAGTAAAATTAATGGTCTATATTCACTTTAAATATTTCCAATAACTGGACACATTTAAGACCACAGCTGTCCAAGAATTAACTGTCATGTACCTAATACTGGGTGCAGCAAATTCTGGCCCATGGGCCATACCCACCCTGCTGCCTGTGTTTGTAAACAAAATTGTGTTGGAATACTAGCACACCCATTTATTTACGTATTATCTATGGAGGCTTTTGAGGTCCAGTGGCAGAGATGAGTAGTTGCAACAGAAACCATACAACCCACAAAGTGTCAAATATTTACTATCTGGTCCTTTACAGAAAAAAATTTGCCAACCCTTGACCTAAGATACTAAAACCATATGCACAGCAAATCTCAAATGGTCCTAAATATTCTTATACTTTTTGCAAACTAAATCAAGTTCTTTTAACACCATTCAACTTAAAATGACAAGTTGAACATTTTGACACATATTAATCTTTTCTTAACATTTTATTCTAAAAATTTTAAATATACAGGAAATTTAAAGAATTGTACAGTGCTCATCACCCTGGTTCTACATTTAATATCTTGCTGTATTTGTTTTATCCTATTACCAGCCATCTATCTATCCTTTCACATGTCTATCACTTCATCTCTCTCTTTTTTCTTTTTTGATGCATTTCAAAGTTACAGATTAGTAAATTTCAGCACTAAACACTTCAGTATGTATATCTTTAATTAGAGTTCAATACTTTTTAATGGTTCTTCTTCTTTTTTTATTTTAATTTGCCCACTAGAATGCACAAATATTAAATATACCATTTAAAGAGATATGACAAATGTGCCCATGTTAATTTGGAGGGGGTGATTTTTTAATTTTTATTTTTTTATAAATTTGAAATTAGTAATATTCACTCTTTTGGTGTAGAGTCTCACAATATTTGTCAAATACATAAAACTGTGTAAATACCATCAGAGTAAAGATCAGAGAAGTTCCATCACCCCAAATTTCCCTCCTGTTGCTCCTTTGCATCCACTCCCCCCCAGCCTTTGGTAGTCACTGACCTTCCTTCAGTGATTCTCTTTACTGAAGGATCTTCATGTGTATAGCTTTGTCTCTTTCAGAATGTCAGAGATAAAATACGTATTCCATGGTGATCACCATCTAGAGAGGTAGTTCTGAGCACTGGTGAGGTGCACAGTCTAGCATTTGAATTCCTCACCTCAGATCCCAGCTCTGTTCTTATTAATTATATTATTATATAATTATCTATTATATACAAATATATATAGGAGAGAGAGAGAGCTGAAAACAAAAAGAAAAAATAGAAAAACATAAAACCAAAAAAGAAGTAACTGTGAATCAATAACATGAATATTGGGGATTGGTTTGGGAGGCACGTGACTGTGTTTTTAAAGAACTTCAAAGTCACGGCTCCCCTAAAAGAATTTTAAATTTGGGGGCTAATGGAATTTCAAACTCTTGCTGTATTCCTCATTCTTCATTTCCATTTGGTTATAAGACATCTTCAGGGAAGTAATGACCAGCTGTATCCAGCACTCACTGGTGAGATAACGCTGCTGTGATTTCAGACGCTGTTAACTGAGCATTATTTGGAGGTAGATTGTCCCTGGCTGCCTACTGAGGCTAACGCACAGTGCAGCTGAACACGTGAGCTGATGTGGCACCATTGTTTCTGGGTGCCATGTTGGGGAGGGAAGGATAGACTCCACTCACTATTTGAATGGTGAGAGTAATTACAAGCCCCCATTCTAGAAAAAGACTGATCCAAAGACTCGACAGGGCCTTCCATTTTTAAGCGCAACAGCAGTTCAGGAAAGAATTCAGACACCCCAGGAGGGGCAGCGGGCATCAAAGGAAGGCAGAACCCTGGCTATGGAATCGCCAGATCTCAAAACTAAATCAGGCTATAAAAGTTTTGCTTTACAAACTAAAAGGAAAATCCATAAAATTACCATAGGCATTATGCCTATTACCAATAGGCCTATTACCAAACTATTCTTATTAGGAAAATCTTCACAGTGAAATGGAAAATTATAGGCTTGTGTTAATCTCAATATGTCACACAAGAATTTATGATAATGAAAAACTTTATGAGTCTATTTTAATGTATTTTACCTATGTATCAATTATCTCTAAATTTAAACATGAACCCCAAACATATACTGTTGGGCAGCAGAAAGCTGACAATTTGCAGATAAAAATAAACACTTAGAATAAGAGCTAGGTATTGACCTGGGTAAGCTTGGATCATCCTAAGTGTGAAGGTATTTGTGGCCTCCCCCAGATTTCCCATTTTTCTCTGTCCTTGAGCATGCAACAGAATGAAAGAAGAGCAAAGTTTTTGTATCAAATCGCAAGAGTTAGAGCAGTGGGAAGGGCTTGTATGTTCATAACATTAACAGCATTAAAGTGTTAGACGGAATTGTTCATTTTCTTCTTTAAATTCATGACCCTCTGGTCCAGTGGTGATCATGAGATACAAATAAGAGAAGACCACATTTTTCTTTGAGAATTTAGGGGTCAGAATTCACCAGGCTTCCCTCCTCCCCTGTGTCACCTGGTTATTTTGCCCCCATGCTTGCCAAAGCAGTTACCATGCTGGGGTTTATTTAGGCGGGGTCTGTGCTGCCCTCCTTCTCTGCTCTCTGAGTTGCGTCGAGGCAGTTGGGGCCCCATCTCCACCTCATCCCCAACACAGTGCTCAGCACCCAAGAGCTTCTTCGTTGAACTGATGAGCAGGAACAAACCACTTACTCTGCAGTACAAGGCTTGTGGCCAGCACAGACAAAGAATTTTAAAAGTTTCATCACAGCAACAGAAGGAGTGAAAATTGAGAAGATATTGGAACACCATGAACGTCTGAGTACATTTGGAGTTCCCCCAGGTCTGGGAAGAGGTAGCCTATGCTTTGTGGATGTGAAGAAATCACTGGCCCAGCACCTAATGGAGAGTCATTATTTCTTCAGGGCTTTGGAATCAGGTTCTCGGTGCCCTTGGCAACCCCCTCACCTGCCCAGACACATCCTGAGGCCAGCTGGGACATGGGACAGGCTAGGGAGGCACAGAAGTGGGCTGCCCCCAGGTGCTGCTCTCAAGTGCAATTCTAGTGCCAAGGAAACAGTGGGCTGCTTGGTCCTAAGACAAGTCATTATAATGAGGGGTTTTCCAGACCAGGGAGCAGTGTGGCAAAGCCTGCCTGCTCTGAACCACTTGCCCAAGGGCTTGCCAATGACATGACAGCAGAGGGTAAAGGGCAGAGTCACCAATCCCACCTGGCTCGAGCAGGAGGGGCAGGGGTTGGGGATTTTGGGGAGGGGAGGGTTGGGGGAGCAGCAACTGGTGTTTTCTGCCCAAGCCCACCAATTGTAAGCTACAAAATCCGGCTGCTGCCCCATTCTACCGGCTCAGAAGACCCAAGACGTGCAGTATGCTGTCCACATAACTAGGAAACAGCCATCACTCCTCACTGTCAATCCATCTAGGAGAGCGGTCACATCGCTCACATGACACTCACTCTGGTCCACTCACTCCCCGCGCAGGGAGACTTTTAGGTCACAGGTCTGGTCTCATGGAAAACAGTGCTAGGTGCTGAGACGAGGTTGCATGCGTTGGTAAATGGGTCACGTGCAATTCGAACAACGAAACTCTCCTAACAGCTCAGCAGAGAGAAGCAGTGGTCAGAGACCCTACCTTCAAGGGGGTGACGTTTACGAAAACGATCTGAAATGTTGCATATCATCTTTGCTGGATCTCACCGCAAATGCACATCTGACCGGTTGTCCCTGAATCAGCAGGTCCGTGTTTGCTGTTTCAGTCCGGAAGTTTGTGGACTCTTAGATACATTTCCCTTCACCTTTTGTGTAACGAGCAGGATTTCTGAGGATATGATATTATGTCCTCTCACGGCGACCACAGCAAAGCCCTGTCCTTTCCTGTGTTTCTGCAGCTGCAGGGGCTTTGCACTTGTTCTGCCCTCTTGCTCAGGTGAATCCCCCAGACCTTAACACAGTTACTTCTTCTCAGAACTCAGGTCCCATTGCTTATGTCACCTACTTCGACAGACCTTCCTTGTCTCTCTAAATAAAATAGCCCTCAACCACTCTCGCCATCCAGTTACTCTGTTAGATTTTCTTTGGAGCACTTGCTCCTTGCTAAGAATATTTACTTCTTTTTTCCCTATATTCCCTTACAGAAAAGCTGCCCATGGGAAGGCAGTGATGCCCTGCTTACTGCTGAGTCCTTCATGGGGACACAGGAAGGGATATTTAGTGTATTTAGGAAGATGGGGAAGGAGATGTTTGCCTTCCACCTCCTCGTGCCCCTGGAGAAACTTCCAGGATGAAGGGATGTGAACACTTCCCTGAGACCCGCCCCCTCTAAAGCATCCTCCCTGCTCTCGCGTGTAGGGCTGGCTATTCCCCCTCGTTTCTGGAAAAAAGTCTAGTTTCAGGGACACGGATGACATAAGGAAGGTTGATTTCATTACAAGCAACACAAACACAGCCGGCTTTGAGGTTCTCAGGAAAGTTTCTGATAGATTTTGGACCCCTCCACCCCCACCCAGACCCTTTGCAGAGTGCTTTACCCATACTAGGTGACCTATTAACTGAAATAAAATAAAAAGGAAATCTATGGAGCTCGTCACAGTGGCTTCTCATTTTGTTTTACTCCTAATCTAAAACCTTTTTAAAAAATGGAAAAAATTCAAATGATGTCAATCACAAAATATCTCTTCCTGGAGTGAGGAATCCATGGGAAAACACAGAAAAGTGGTTCTTTGCTGAGATTGCCCTTAATTCCGAGGATGGACCATCAGGAAAGGGAGCCAGCAAACCCTGCGAAGACTGACTCCCGTTTTCCACTAGTTCTCCAAGAGGTAACTATTAGCAACATTAGTAAAATTAAACAGATGTGCTGCCGCCAAGGGATTGTTTGTTTTCACTCCCGCAAAAGATAATGGAATTGATCTAAGATTCTTGGGAGTAGCAGGCAACTTCAACAAAACCCATAGGTGCTCCACGGCCGTATCAGTGAACCCTCCTTATTGGTACTTCCATTCATGTCTTATTCTTTGCAGCCTCATAAAGGCACATTTGCTGTCCGTGTTGGCAAACCTAAAACAGCAAGAGGAAATGATTTTACTTCTCTGCACTGAGTTGACCAGTTGCTCAGCTGGGCAAAGACCACTCTTGCTTGATGGTTGAGGTAGCAACTCACCCTGAGTGGAATAACCCACAGGCCAGGACTTACCTTCTGCCACTGACTTTTTGTGTTTGGCTTATAAATTATGTATTGCTTAAACTTCATATTCACCCATGGAGAACCATAAATTATTCCTACTCCTTTTCCCATACTCTATTCTCCTTGCTAGTGTTTTCTCTTACTGTAATTACCCTTAGCTATAAAAAATGGATATATTGTTTTCCAAAATGAAAATTAAAGAAGAAAGCAACATTGGAATAAAAAGCAGTGTCTTTTTTTTTAAAGAAAGGAATGCCAAGGAGAAGAGAAAAATTAAACCAAACTTGTTAGCAGAGTTTATACAAGAGATTACGTCATATTTTAAAGAAGATCCTTTTCTAAAAATGAAATCACTTGGCCAGGACCATTTTGCCAAATATGCAGAAAATGTACCCAATGGGATTGCCAACATAATATTGTAATGGGTATTTCTGGAATGCAGTCTAGTGTTGTTATAAAAATAGGACATGGTGTTTAAAACAAGACTGTCTAATTGTGGGCACAAACAAAAAACATCTCCCAAAACAATAGGAAGAGGATCAAAGACTGTGGTTTTCCCCACTATTGGGAAGGGCAGGGACCAGTCAAATTTTTCCCTATAAAATTACCATGGATTTGCATTCTCTCCAACTTAACAACTAGAGGCCACCTCAGGAACATGTCAGGAAAGTGTATGCATATTGTAGGAGTCTGTTCTCCAATGAGCAGACTGTGCAGAGGGGAAATGAGTGTGCTATTTATTTCAGAATAATTTGTAACCAGAATTACAGCAGATGAGAAATTTAATATTTTTGGCTAAGCACATTATCTGCATCTCAGATGGTGGGACCTGCTTGATCTCTGAGGCTGGTCCAGCTGTTCCACACAAGATGCTACAGCTGCAGGATTTGGGGGAATCTCCTTTAGGGAAGATGGCAGACTTTAGAGCATACCCATGCCTTTCAGAGTCCTTTGAGCCTCCAAGCAAAATTTAATCAATGGATGCGTTGACATGTCAGCATAATTCTAACATTTTAACACAGCTACGAGCAATTTGGAAGAACATATGGTGAACAGAAAAAGAACCCAAGAATGCCTCTGCAGAATGACATCAAGAGTGAAAATGAATATAAACGCAGAAAAAAAGACTGAAAGAAAACTCACCAGGAATGTGAAAACATTAATCATTGTTATGTCTAGATCATCAAATTACAGTCAATTTCTGTGCTATTTTAATTCTGTCAACAATGAGCATACATTAATTTATCACAAAAAGAAAATGAAAACCAAGCTACAGTGTTCATTTTCAAACATCATAAGGTTTTTTTCCAGTCTTTTCTGGATCCATCACAGGAATCCATTTTAATTTTAAAGAGTTAGCAGCTGGCCAGGTGAGCTGGGCTCTCAAGGGTGGTTAAGATGAAAGGTGTGACATGGCCAAGAGGAGAGATTTATGTGGCACGGTGGTGCCCTCTGGTGATTCTGGTGTTTAGTTCATCTGTACATTTTTCATTCATTCACTCACTCATTCAGTCAGTCACTCATTCAACAAAAAGCTATTGACTGCTTACCTGTGTTGCCAATACTGTATAGTACTGACGCAAGCAGACAGACTTGCCCTCTCTCTCCACGGATCCAGTGGAAGGCGAGAGTCAACACCATTGAACATGCGTCCTAAGAACACCTGACGGGGCTAGCAAAATTGTTAGGGAAAAATCAGAACATACACAATGTAATTTTTGACACAATGCAGCTTTCAGTCTGAGAGGAAGGCTATGTTTAGTCTGAAAGAAACCACTAATAAATATACATAAAGTAGAGTACGAGGAATTTATACAGAAGAATGAGAAAAAAGTAAAAAGAAAGAAGTGATCAGTGTAGGATGAAGTCAGTTGAGCAAAACTTCTTGGAGGAAGGACGCTGCTCCCTCAAAGGAAATAAACATGACATGAGATGTTGCTTTAGGAGAGTATGTTCATGGGAGAGTAGAGGTCTTAGAGACAGGGCTGAACAGTGCTGCTTTCTGGAAGGGGGCCACTGGATTATGCTAGCTGCATTTTGCTCACACCAGCATGTCTGTGGAAACCCAAGTCACCCTTGTCAGTGCCCTGTCTAGATCCCCCTGCCACTCCTGCTGGATGACGACATCACCATCATGTTCAACTTCCATCTGCGGGACCAGTGGCTGTAAAGGTCAGGAATGTCTCAGGGAATTCCCAGTTCCCTGGATCCTCCTGTTTTGTCTCCTGTTTGAATCTCCTTGGCTCTTACTAGATTGGTTGTACAAAAAAAAAAAAAAAGGTTTCACGTATTTCTACAACAGTGCAGGATCCCTGGGAACAACGGCTGTCACCTCCAGGATGACCCACACTCTCAAAGTGAAGTGTTACAAAACAGATAAGGGCACAACATATTTTGACAACAAGTCCACACCCAGAAATTCTGGAAAAACTAACCACGGACACTTGTTAGACTTGCTGGGTGGCTGTAAGCTCATCTGAAAGGAAATGAAACTAGAAAAAAAAAAACCTCTAAGGCACTGAAGAAGAGAAACAAGCCTGGGTCTAAGATCAAGGGGGTGGAGGAACTTGGCTTGCAGGGTGGGGCCCTGTCGACAAGGGGGAACCCGCAGGTGCCTCATCTCCGAAGCAGGTGGGACCCAGACCCACCTCCATCCCCCCCACACGATAGTGGAGGTTACCAGAAGGACACAAGCTTTGCCTTCTTAGAAACGTTTATGTCTCAGTAAATGATCTCCTATGAAAACCATACATTACTTCACTATCATGGCATCTATACTAATTCTGCTGCTACATTCGACAGCTGATCTGTCCTCATACTATGACTCAGATGGAAGAGGGTTTTCCCAAAACATGTCAAAATTTGATATTTAAATTTATATAGCTATCTGCATCCGTTTTATCTCAAAAAGAATCTTCACCAAAGCCCAGAGGCTCTACTAGAGGCTAGTCATGAACACATACTTAAGAATCTCTGGGCAACCAGGAGTTATGTGCCGCTGGGCATAGGAATTGGCCCACAAGGTGCTATAAATGGGACCAGCAGTCCTAACCGCTAGGGTGCCTGGAAGCTGTCTGAGAAGAACAAGCAGGAAGCCAATAAGTTTTGAGAGAGCAAGGGATTATCATATTGGATTTTATGCCTAAAATCTCCTCCAAGTGTGGCCATGTCAGTTATCTGGAAACTGACTTGCAATCAGCAATCTTGGAGGGAAGTTGGAGAGAAAGATGTATTAAAAAGAGGGCAGGTGTGGCGTCTACCAAGCTTCTTCCTTCCTTAGCAGATCTTGAGTGAATACTGCTTTCTAGAATTCAATTTCCTCATGCTTAATATATGAAAGAGCTGAGCTAGACAACCCAGCTGTAGCATCCTCCGATTGTGAGAATTTTATGGAAAAGGATATTTGTGTATGCATCTCTTTACGGCATTTCTTATCCAGCAGAATTCGTTATAATAACATCATCAGTGTACTGGTAACAGACACTGAGAACATGAAGGGGGAAAAGACCTTAATTCTATCTATTTACTTGTCTTGTTCTGTGCATGCATCCCTTTAACTGTCTTTTTTTCCTTCTGAATAAAGCAACGAACAAATATCAGTGGTGTAGTGTGTTTCTACCTAACAAATTTCTCTGTGAATCTTGTAACGTTTATCTAGAAATTGATTTGGGGCAGAGTGTGAGCAACACAAGCAAAGGCTGACATTTCCTTCAGATTGAATTTCTAACCAAAACAAAACTCAGATCACCGCGGAGGAGCTTGAGAATGGACCACTTGCAGGTTCCTGAATTCAATGGATTTTTTTACCAACCTACCCATCAAAGCCATATTGGCACCTAATCAAAACAAATGGTTTCTAATTAGAGTAGAAAGTATGTGGTGTATACATTGTAATATTTTACATTTTCCAGCAGGCTCCCTCTACGAAACAAAGGAAGAATAATGTAACATATTTTATAGCTTTCTTAGGCAGTAGACCATTGCTTTTGGCTGGTAGATATAGAATTCCTTATGGATGACCCAAGACCACACTCTGAATCCCTGAATAATAGCTTTAAAATAAACTCCAAGTGCAAATCTATGCTTTCTGTTCTTAATTCACAGATTAAATATTGCTCATGGGCATGGTTACTTCATTGTCACTGCTGTCTTCTTTTGAAATAACGTGGCCAGTGTCCAGTGTTTTTCAAGTCATTATGGGTAAATCTCATTTACCCAACAAACCACTTACTGAGAACCTACTATGTGTAGGGCAGTGTACTGTGTGCAAAATACAAAATAGAAACACTCCTGGCTATAACTAGCTCACAGCGGTGGGGAAGAGGCATTTCAGCAAACAACGTGATTTCAACCTCAGGAAATTCTCATGTGGGGGAACTTCAGGGAAGCAGAAGTTTGGGAATGACGGGCAGAGTTCAGATTTACAAACGTCTGGTTTGGTGGGCTTGTAAATCACATAGATGGAAGATGAATTAAAAATGTGGGTTTGGATCTTGGGAAGGAGGGAAGGGCTAGAGAGAGGAAGTCTAGTATGTGGCCAATGTCAAAATGGGCCCTGATGCCCAGGAGGAGGGAGCTGGGGAAAGAAGACCTGTCCCCTGATACCTGTCTGGTGGTTTTACACTGTCCCGCACCTGCCAGGGCAGCCTAAGCCGGCTCCACAGCACAACTACACAAAAGCCTTAACGTCCACTGGAAAGTAAATGTGTGTGTCTGTGTGTGCATGTGTGTTGAGGTGAAACAAGGAGACTGGCAGGAGAAAGATGGAGTCATTTCTCCTAGTTTTAGTTAAAAAGCCCAGAATGGACCATTTAACTACAGCCGCCATTTTTTCATCTGATGAACAAGTGCAGATTTTAGAGTCATTCACCCTCTTTTTCTCCACAACAACACAGACACTAGGAATAGACAACCACTGATTGATGTCTTATTAACTTTAGATATTTGTGCTCAAAGTCAGTTCAGTTATTTGTGAAAATACTTTGTTTTATGTCTTTCCCAGTATTAACTGTCATGTTTTTACAAAATTAAAATTAACTTTGTAAAAACTCAGTTAAAATGTATCCCAAATTGAAATTTAAAAGACAATGTAAGAAGAGGTGGTTATCAAACTAGTACTTGGAAAAAATATGTATTTTATATTCTAATCAATTCAAAAGAATAAAAAAACATTGAATGAAAAAGTAGTGAATAAAATACAGCAGGGAGGTAAAATAGATTATTTAATACATTTTTTATCTTGACATTCAGAATCATTCAGTTCAATAAAGTTTTAAGATTGAAGATTTGGTACACATACTGTAATAAAAAATCCACCCAGTCTCCACCCAAATTTTTGTGTTTTACATATTTCATTCCTTTAATTACATGCTTACTTGAGAAATGACTCAGGAACCCTACCAAGACACCCAACCTAGAATGTGTGTCCAGTGTGGTGTTTAGAATTTCATTTTGAATCTGCTCCATTGCACAAGAGGCAGGATGAATGAACCTCACACTGCAAGTCCCTCCACCACAGCCAAAATGGTTTTGGATGGAAAAGGCGAGAGCAGGTTCCATCAGATGCCCACCCAGTGAAAAGACCACGTCAGAGAAGCATCCCAGGACTAGCTTTGAACATTGCTGTTTCCTGTGAAGCCTCTAAGGTTAGCTTCCTTGGGGACTCACCGAAGATAAGCAGATGAAGTGCTTTGCCCATTATTATCTGTATAGGAGTCCAAAGATAGAAGAGCAGATACTAAATAGTATATGTTTACCTTGAAAGAGTCGCTTGTTGTCCTTCCTGGCAATAGTAAGACATCAGCCATCATGTTCTCTGGCAACAGTTTACTGAACATCCCAGAAGGACCTTGCTAAACTTTTCTATTTTACCTTTGTCTATTCTCGGATGCAGGATCATCTAAGGAGGGTTTCTAGTGAAATACAGTGATCCAAGAGGAAAAATACTGGGTTGGAGAAATTTAGGTCTTGTTTCAGATTTACCATTTATTAATTGTGCTCTCGGCTGAGTTACTTGTCTCTCTACTCTTTACATTCCTCGTGGGCAGAGAAGGGATGAAAATGTCCCCCTCACTCCATCCACATGGGTGCTGTAGAGATAACATGAGGTTTACATTGAAAAATAAAAACTGTGCTATAAATGAAACTGCCCATACTTCATTTGTCTCTGAATGCAGAGCTCATCACTTTCTTGTAAGTTAGGTAGTGACATGCTTGAGATTTAAAACGTGGGATCCCTTTAGAATCCCTAGAAGAAATCTGCATTGAGAGACCTCTTGTGAAAATGGTGGCACTTCATTCAACTTTTATTACTTTAGGCCACTTATGTGTCTCTGAAATTACTTTTGGTGATTCTAGTGATTTGTTGGTGAGGAAGGTAAACGGTGGGCAATTTTCAGTGACCGCAGGCTATCATCAAATGCAATTTCTGTTAATTCAGGCTGACCATGGGAGGTAACACAAATTTGTGCTGAGTTTTTCAAGGGCATATTTTGAGGGACTGGAAACTTCAGCCTGAGTTGTGCTACACTAACTGAAGAGTGTATGTGTTTGTAAGTTCATATTTAACAGCCGTCTACAAAATAAATGTTCAAAGAACTGAGTATGGAGGACTATTTCAGTATCACATAAGTTATGAGACCTGTTCCTCCAGGTAGGAAGCAGAGGTATCTCTAGGGTCTCTATTTGCCCTCTTTCTCCTCCAAGGAGCAGGAAGAGGGTTTAATTATTTAGTGGTGAGCTAATTCTTCGTAGCAACCGCTTTGAGTAAAGTGAGGGCTTTTGTAGTTGCTTCCATTGCTTTGCAGGTCAGAGCACAATCAACTGATGCTTGAAGAAGGAAACTGATTTTTAAGGAAATCACGTGACCGCTTTTTCATTTGAAATGGTTGAACAATAATGCCAAGAAGAGAACTCCGGCCAAGAAAGGGCAAAAATAGGGAACCACCCGCAGCAGCAGAAAGAAAACTTCAACTTCGTCGCCAAAACTGTGCTCTTCTTATCCAAATGGATATAAAATACAAATATGTAAAGGTGACATTTCTAGTCATAAGTGCATGACTGTTTGCTTTGTTATCCTCTTTACTTTTAGTATTTCTTAACTTAAAAAGAGAGATAGTGAGAAGGCAAAGATGAAGAAAACCAAGACAAAGAAGATAAAGGAGAAGAGAGATCGTGACAACCATTGGCACAAAGGCCAGGTGCAAATCACAGCAGTAACATGCAATGAAGACCAGACATGTCCTGCTCACCCAAGGTCAACTACAGAAGGCTTTCAGAAATACAGATTCCTGGATCACAACATAGATACCTTGGACCAAAATTTCCCGGGAGGAAAGGTGAAGGAATCTGTGTTTTTGAAAAGGAGGTTCTTAATCTTAGCAGAATTTTAAAATGACCTCATTGACCGCACCAAGATGGCCCCAGCCTATACCTTGGGGAGCTACTGCACACCTTGCACTAGCCCTGTCCCCACCAACGTGGTCATGCTAGTCTCTCAAGAGCCACCTTCCAACAAAGAGGGTGTCCCAGACAGAGACCAACTCCACCACCGACTGGGGGCATTGTCCTGCATGGTCCTCGAACTCTCCACATCTCAGTGGTTTTATCTCTAAAAATTGGGGGTGATGCCTGTATTACAGGGATTGGGAGAGCAGCTGATGAACTGCCTGGGTGTGCACATGCCTTGCATAGGACATAAGATGGAGAATGTGAGTTGTTCTGCCCAAAACCAGAAGAAAGCACCAACATAAACCATAACATGTGTGGACTGGCTATGTATCTGAGCCGTGTTAGTTTCTATGAGCTCTCTCTAAATAAACATTTGTTTTCCTTTGTTCTTGGGTTAAGACAATTGCCCACTTTTCTTGCTTTGCCTTTGTCAGCCAATGTGCCAAAGCTTCTTTGTTTTACAAAACGTCTTCCTGTATTACCCAGTCCTTTTCCTTCTGAACATCGAAGACCACCAAACAAAACAAAATGCGTTTTGATCTTAGTTCATCAAGTTTCTTTACCTCGGTAGCCCTGCTGTCATGTGGCTTATTCCATTCTAGAAGATATGCCAGGCCAAGTTTCTAAGAGTCTGTGATCAGATGCTTTAAAATGAGGACATTTTAAGATGCTGGGTCAGGAAAAACTCAGTGAGGTCTGCAGTCCTCTTACTTCCCTTCAGCTGACATTCCTGTGTCGATGCCAATATGGAAATGCACTTGTTTTCCAGGCTTTCTTTCTTCATATCTCATTAGAATTCTACAATGTTGCAAAATAAAACCACTGCAAGGACAGTCAGATCTGTGACCAATGCAAAACTCTAAAATCCCACATTATTCTGACTTATTTGCTTTCTTTCCATTAAATCACCAAACCAAGACTATCAAATTTATTGTACCTGGCAAAAGACATGACAGGTAGATGCCCAAGACACTTCTACAATCCTTTTGGGAGAAAATCTGAAAATCTGTCAATCTTAGATTTCCGTACACTTTGGATTTCTAAAGTATAATTGCAAATTATACTTTTGTTTTTGCCAAACTTTCAAGCTTGATGTAATTGGAGCTTCTAGATTTCTCCAGTTTTCTCCTCTAAAAACAACTCAGCCATCTAGGTTTGCTTCACTGGAGTTAAACTTATAAACCACAATTTATAGTTTCCTGTGATGGCCTGGACAAGCAAAGTTCTAATTTATAGCTAACAAAAAAGGTCCCAAAGTGTCTGTCTTCCTGAGGATTTTAACTTAATTTTGTCCTTTTATAAAACTATCTGACCTTAAATAGTATTACAGATGAGTCACAGTCATATGACAGGCAAAAGAAGAAGTTTTGGATATAGGGTCCTGCTTAGAATTTGGCCTCAGAAACATCCCCTGCTGGTGTGTTCGGCATCACAAAGACAGCAGGGTACCATCAGAAATGTTTGTATCAAAAAGTGAACACCAGCATCAACATCTAAGTTGGGTGACAGTTACTCTCAGAGGGTTCCAAAACTCAGCTGAAATCTCCCTAATTCAAAAGAAATAAACAAGCAGCCTTTATCTTTATCCTCTGTTTTTGTGAGTTTAATTCTCTCTCTTTCCCTCCCTATAAAAAAAAAATCTCAGCAAAGCAGGTTCCCTTCCCTGATTCCCATCAATTTCTCAGCACTTAAAAATCTGATCAGCGCCCACAGCAGACCACAGCGATTGACCACAAACTGTGACACTTACAGAATGCCTGCTGTGCATGGGGCACTCCTTGGGGCATTTGGGTATCACTGATCTCAGTCACCCACAGTAGCAAGTGCCAACACCCTCTTTACAAGTTTGGATCCAAAATATTAAGAAATTTTACTAAAGGCAGCTCAGGGGTCATTCCTTGTCTCATGTTCAAATGTAACAAAACAATGAAATTGTTGGGGAAGATGAACATGGTTTTACTGACTAAATCTCAGAAGACCAGCATTTGGAAACCCCTAGTCAAAACTGGGAGACAAAGAAAATATGCCTTGACCCTGCAGAGATCATAAGGTGGAAAATGTGATTTTTTTCTTTGACATTTCTTTTTTGAAAAGACTTTACTTTTTTAGAGCAGTTTTAGGTTCACAGCAGAATTGAGTAGAAGGCACAGAATTTTCCCACATACCTACTGCCTCCACACATGCAGAGCCTCCCCAACTATCAACAAATACCCACAAGAGGCATTTGTTACAATTGGTGTACCTACATCAACACCTCAAAATCACTCAAAGTCCATAGTTTACATCGTGGTTCCTCTTGGTGCTGTGCATTCTATGGGTTTGGACAAATGTATAATGGCATGTATCCACCATTATGGTATCATACAGAGTATTTTCATGCTCTGAAAATCCTCCATGTTGCACCTATTCATCGGTCCCCACCCCTCTTAACACCTGGCAACCACGGATCTTTTTATTGCCTCCATAATTTTGCCTTCTCCAGAATGTCATGGGTTTGAAATCATATGTAGCTTTTCATATTGTCTTCTTTCACCTAAGAAGATGCATTTAAGGTTCTTCCTTGTCTTTTTATGGCTTGAGAGCTCATTTCTTTTTAGCAGCAGATAATATTCCATTGTCTGGATGTACCACAGCTTATTTACCCATTCACCTACTGAAGAACGTCTTGGTTGTTTTGCAATTATATATAAAACGTTCTATAAGCATCTGTTTACAGGTTTTGTGTGGATATAAGTTTTCAATTTATCTGAGTAAATACCAAGGAGCACGATTCCTGGATCATAAGGGAAGAGTATGATTAGCTTTGTAAGACACCACTAAACTGTCTTCCAACGTGGCTGTACCATTCAGCATTCCCACTAGCAATGAATGAGAGTTCTTGTTGCTTCACATCTTCTCCAGTATTTGGTGTTGTCAGTGTTCCTGATTTTGGTCATCCTAATAGGTGTATAGTGATATCTCATTGTTTTAATTTGTATTTCCCTTATAAATCATCTTTTTATATGCTTATTTGCCATCTGTATAATCTTCTTCAATGAGGTATCTGTTAAGGTCTTTGGCCAAATTTTTAATTGGGTTGTTTGTTTTCTTACTTGTTGAAACAAGATGAGAAAGAGTTTTCTCAACTCTTGTTGAGGTTTAAGGGTTCTTTGTATATTTTGGATTAGAGTATTTTATCAGATGTATCTTTTGCAAATACTTTCTCCCAATCTTTGGTTTGTCTTCTTCTCATTCTCTTGATATTGTCTTTTGTAGAGTGGAAGTTTTTAATTTTAATGAAGTCCAGCTTATCAATTCTTTCTTTCACGGATTGTGCCTTTGGTGTTGCATCTAAAAAGTCATCACTATACCCAGGGTCATCTAGGTTTTCTCCTATGTTATCTTCTAAGAGTTTTATAGTTTTGCCTTTTACGTTTAGGTCTGTGATCCATGTTGCATCTAAAAAGTCATCACTATACCAAAGGTCATCTTGGTTTTCTCCTATGTTATCTTCTAAGAGTTTTATAGTTTTGCCTTTTACGTTTAGGTCTGTGATCCATGTTGAATTAATAATTGTGAAGGGTGTAAAGTCTGTGTCTAAAACCATTTTTTTGTTTGTGGATGTGCAGTTGTTCCAGCACCATTTGTTGAAAAGACTATCTTTGCTTCATTGTACTGCTTTTGCTCCTTTGTCAAAGATCAGTTGACTATATTTACGTGCGTCTATATCTGGATTCTGTTCTGTTCATATATTTATCTGTCTATTCTTACACCACTCTCTTGATTATTGTAGCTTTGTAGTAAGTCTTGAAGTCAAGTAGTGTCAGTTCTCTGATTTTGTTCTTCTCCTTCAATTTTGTGTTGGCTATTCTGGATCTTTTGCCTCCCCATATAAATTTTAGAATCAGTTTTTCAATATCCATAAAGTAACTTGCTGGGCTTTTGATTGGGATTGCATTAAATCTATAGATCAAGTTGGGAAGAACTGACGTCTTGATAATATTGAGTCTTCCTATCCATGAACATAGAGTATCCCTCCATTTACTTGTTTCTCCCCTCTCATCAGAGTTTTGTAGTTTTCCTCATATATGTCTTGTAGATGTTTTGTCAGATTTATACCTAAGTATTTCATCTTGGGGGATGCTAATGAAAAGTGTATTGTGTTTTAATTTTCAAATCCTACTTGTTTGTTACTAGTGTGTAGGAAAGTGATTGAGAAAGTAATCTTATCTCACTGCACTGCCTGTTACCATCCACTGGCTTCCCACTGCAGCGACAACAGAATATAGATGCATTTCCCAGGTTTGTAATGCTCTACATCAGTGGTTCTCAAACAGGGGATTTTCCCCCAGGAAACATTTGGTAATATCTGGTTGTCACACCTGGGATCTAGCGGGTTGAGACCAAGGATGCTACTATTGATAAATGTCCTACAGTGCACAAGACAGTTTTTCTATAATAGCTTATTCTAGGAGGTTTTCTTGTTTTGTTTTTTGTTTGTTTTTGTTGATGATATTTCTTTTTCACTAAAACAAACTCTTCTCACAATGGAGTAGCATTAAATAAATTGTGGCATAGCCTAAGTGGAAAATAGTACAGCCATTAAAAATCCATGTTGGTAACGTGTATTCATTGACTTGGGCAGTATGTATACAAGTCAGGTTAAGACATTTGTCTGCTGTGGGGTCAGACAGCCCTTGTGTCTCAGTGACTCAGCACACGCAAAGCTTATTTTACGCTCATACCAAACCTGGTGCAGGTTAGAAGGCATCTCATCCTGGCTCTCCCACAAGTAATTAGGAAGTTTCTGATGTAGAAATGAGCTCAGCACGTTCTACAGATGGGAGAATTGAGGAAAATGGCTACAATGGTGAATAAACGCAAGGTTGGTAGAAGACCCAGCTTGTGTAGAGCAGACTTTTCACTGTCAGCACTTCTGACATTTAGGCACAGAGAATTTGTTGTTGCAGGGGCTGTCCTGTGTACTGTTTAGTAGTATCCCTGGACTCTTCTAGCATACACGGCTGAAAGGGTGTGTTTGAGGACCGCTGGTGTAGAGCATTGAAAGCCTGGGAAAAGCATTTATATTTTGTTGTCTCTGCAGTGGGAACCAGTAGATGGTATTAGGCAGTATCATCCATCTATACTTTAACAATATGATTCCAGGCAGGAGCAAAACCGGTAAAGCCATTGAAGAAGCTGCTCCTATTTTCCAGTCAAAAGATGACGGTTGCTTTGCCCAGGATAGTAGCAAGGCAGGTAAGCGGTGTTATCGGTCAGCTTTGAGAGCTGTGAGTCGGTAGAAGCTACAAAGTTTGTTGTTGGGTTGAACATTGCATGTGAGGGAGAGAGGGACACCAATGAACAGGAATCAATAATCACGATATCTGCCAGTGGCTTCCAAACATTTATTTTTGGAATTGGATTGAGTTGGTTTGTAAGAAATGTCTAAGGAGCTTGTTAAAATTATAAATTCTTGAGGCTCACACCTGGAAATTCTGATGTATTAAAACTGGCAAGTGGCCCAGGAAGCTATTTTAAACATAACTCTTCAGTGATTCTGAAAGGAAGATAGTTTTGCAACTGCCAGCATGCTCATGTGGGTTGATGTGGAACTGCAGCCACTGGTGGATCAATATTGTGTGTTACTCTATTTACAGTAAAAGCCCAGAATGGTAACTGGTTATTTCAGAGATATGGGCCTATAGAGTGCTTTTTTACTTCGTTTTTCAGATTTGTCTTTATTTCAGGTTAGTAATGAGCACCTGCTATTTCATAATCAGGAAAAAATGTGTCACATCGCAACATGGCTAGAGCCTACAAAGGAACTTATAGAGCCTACAATGTCATAAATAAAATGTGGTTTGGCATTCTTCCACATCTAGGCTCAGTGTAGACTACACAAAATGGCAGTTTGATACAGGGGGTTATATTAAAGAAATTCAGCATGTTTCCTGGAATTTATATGCTGAGAAGTTTTTATTTTACTTTAAAATATATGAGAGAAGACCCTTAATTGATGTTTATTTATTCCTGAGGGAAAATATTTGCCACTGAAAAAGTATCATCAAATCTCACTTTTCTGGGTCTCATGGAGAAGGTGGTAGAGAGTTTTCACTCTAGGGTTGTGGTGTAGCATGACAGTTCTATTTGTTCTCTCACAGAATCATTAGGATATAAAATTCTGAGAGTCCTTCAGTATTTTGCTGTATGAAAGGAGAAAAGGAGATGTGAAATACATAGCTTGCCTACCTGACCTGATCAACACCCCTGGTGTTACTTCCACCCAAGATGAAGCCCATTTTGTACGTAAATCACGTTCCACCACCTTCTCTGCATGACTTCTGCCATTTTTCTTCCACAGAGTGGAGTGCAGTGCAACCCCATTAGCAGTTAGAAAATTCATTCCATAGTGCTGAATTCTCCAGCCCTGGGATTTACCCAAAGTGCCATGGAATCATATCTGAATTTATGCTACTAAATTATTAAAATGTATGGAAAAATTCCAGGCTCTTATTCTTTATACTTCATCTTCCTTTACTAGAAACACCAGCTAGTACCAAAACTTATTTTTCAGAGCAATGTTAATTATAACACAAGTTGAAATGTTTTAAGTTTCTATGATTTCATAGGACAAGAAGCTCATTCATTACCTCTAGGATGTTTTTTACAACTTATACCATCTATTAGTTTGTTGGGACCCTTTTTGAGGGTGACTATTGTGATAATATTTTTCCATCAAGTCACAAATATAATTGGAGATTAAGGAAAAGAGGAGAAGAAAATCACCTGTAACTCACCTTTCAGAGATGACCACTGTTAAAGATTTGGGAAGATGCATTTCTAAATTTCTTTTGTGAATATTTATACATTTATATATTTTGCATGGGGATATACTATATATAATGTGTTGTTATCTGCTTTTTTCACTTTTATTATATACTCATTTTTCATATAATGCATGATAGATATCATTATTTACATCTATATCTATATAGGTATAAATATCAGTTAATTTTTAGCACACAAAAAATATTAAATACCAATTAATAAAATGTAAGATTAATAGAAGCAAAGAGTAGAAAGATGATTGCCAGAGGCTGAAAAGGGTTGGAAATGGGGAGATTCTGGTTGAGGGATAAAGTTTCAATTATACAAGATAAATAATTTCTAGAGATCTACTCTACAGCATAGTGTCTATAGCTAACAATGCTGTATAGTATATCTAAAATTTGCTGAGAAGGTAGATCTTATGTTAAGTGTTCTTAGCACACAAACAATAATAATAATGCAGGTGGTGGGAAGAAACTTTGGGGGGTGATGCATTGTTTAAGGCCTTGATAGTGATGGTGGTTTCCCCGGTGTAGACTTATCCCCAAACTCATCTAGTTGTGTACATTAAATATGTACACCATTTTACACATCAATCACACCTCAATAAAGTGGTTAAATTTTTTATGGAAAAAAATAAATACAGTTTCAACAACAAACTAGTATGCAAGCATCAGCAACTCAAGGTTAAAGGTTACATAAAAACCACTGTAGGAAGGAGAGCTTCCTACAAACAAATTACTCTCTTTTATGATGACAAAGACACTGAATAATTACAAATCTGATGGGAAGTCCTTTACCCTTTAACTTCACTATTGTTCTTAAGCTGGTAAATGTTTTCCAGCCTTACTCTTTGTGACAGGCAGAACGACGACCTTCAAAGTTGTCAATACCCTAATCCCCAAACCTATTAGTATACTATCTTACCTGGCAAAGGGAGTTTGCAGATGTGAATTAGATTGGGAACCTTGAGATGAGCGGTTATCCTTGATTATGTGGGTGGAGCCAATGTAATCACATGGGTCCTTAGAAGTAGAGACTCTTCCTCAGCTGTGGTTAGAGAGAGATGTGCTGACCTAAAAAGGGTCAGGAAGAGATGCGACATAGATGACAGAAAGACTTGACCTGCCATTGCTGGCTTTGAGGATGGAGGAAGGGACCTAAGAGCCAAGGAATGCAGGTGGTCTCTATAAGCTAGAAAAGGCGAGCAAGTAAATTCTCCCCGACAGAAAGTGTTCAGAAAGGAACACAGCCTAGCCCATACCATGATTTTAGTCCAGTGAGATCTTTGTCAGACTTCTAACTTAAAAAATTGAAAGATAATAAATTTGTATTGTTTAGGCCAACTAAGTTTGTGGTAATTTGTTACAGCACAGGAGAAAATGAATCATACTGCTCAATGAAACAATAGCAATAACCAGCTGAGAGCATTTTACTATCAAGGCTTTGAGTCAAGAGTTTATCAATATTTCTCAATATTTTAAAGACTTGTATACTAACATGTGTATTCTTTCTGTTTAAAAAAACAGCTAAGTTTTAAAATGTGAATTTATCATTTTTAATTCTATAATATGAAGTGCTTTTGGCCCCCTGTGCTCTGAGGTTTAGAAATAAAAGATCTTTACCTATCAGAAAAATATTTAGTTGTCTCTCTTCATCTTGGCTGGCAGTTCTAGAAGCAGCTGAGCTTCTGATTTCTACCATTGTCAACACCCGCCTGGAGGTGACAACACTCCAGAAACAGCCTGGCAGACAGTGGAGCAAAAAAGACAGGAGGTAGCACATTGCATCTTAGGAACTTAGTCCCCACAGTGTAGGTGGGAACAAGAGCAGAAAGAATCCTGGTGGCAAGGGATGCTGAAGATTATAATGGACTTCATCTGCTCCGACTCTGGAGTGTCAAAAAGTTGGACAGTAGTCGGGGGAAAAACAGAAGTTATGAAAAAATACTGAAAAAAATAGGACTTTTGAAAAAGAAAGACTGCAAAATAATAGAACATTTAAAAATAAACACTGCAAGGAAGTAATGAAATGGGAACATCATTCTAAAAATTCAGAGAAAGAGCATATCTCTGAAAAAACTTAGTACCATAAACCATTGATCGGTGAGGAATATACTCACCAACATCCAAACTGACCTGTCCTTTGTCAAAAGGAGCAGAAAGGTTTTAGGAACAAACAGGCTGAGATGAAAAGGCAGCCAGAGAAGTGACAAAGAAAGAGCTGCGGGTAGGCTGAAACTCAATAGCACTGAGGATGGGCAAGAGAAGCAGCATGAAGCAAAGCTTGCCACAGAACGTTACATTAGTGAGAGTGGGTCAGACTTGGTAAACTATCTTATATGAATAGGAACAGGAAAAGGAAATTTATGTAACAATGGAGAAAGGGACAGAGATGGAAGACACAGAAAGCTTATCCAAGCCGAGAATTGTAAACTGTTTTCATAGAAGAAAGCAGAACAAGTACAACGGAAACCAGGAGCATAGACACAATTGAAAAATACTTTACTGGGTTGAATAAATATGTTTTTACAGAGATGGAAAGGACTTATCATCTGACACAAACCTCCCCTTCATGGCTTTTCTCGTCAACAATCTGTGCTTCATTCTGTGTTAATCTTCCTCATAGTCAGTGTATTGATTACAACTTCTAAAATTGTTAAATGCATAGGAAAAACTAAAACTCTACACCACTCAAAACTGGGTTTTCTATTGTTATGAGCTTCCAAGTAATTTTTGATATATTTTCTACATTTTTCCAATTTTCTAAGGTGCCATGTATTATTCATAATCAGAAAAGCTGATATGATGTTTAACTTAAAATATACTAGTCTGGAAATACCATTCAATTATGTTTAAAAATGGGTACAGAAAAAGGCTGGAATTCTTTAATATTTCTCCCTTTAAATTTTCTACATTTATTAAATTTCCATAAATTTTCTATAAGAATCATGTATAATTTTTACAAAGTAAAAAAAGGAAACCTCATTCTAAAGCATATCTGGCTTCTTGGAATGGAAGAGAATATAGCAGAGGGGTCCACATGCCAAGATCTAGTATCACGTAACACGTGATATCTAGTATCTAGTAGCATGTCAAAGGCATCTACGTGTTCACCACAAGTGACCCATGATGTGCGCATAAGCAAAGATCTTTTGATTGTGGTGGAAAATTTCCAGGTAACAACTTTTTAAATCATGGCCAAATTCTTTTCAAAATGGTATTGTGGCTTTTGGGCCCATCTCAAAACCTTCATGTCCATCATAACACAACTGCACAGGTATTTCAATACATAACATTTCCAGAACCTAATATTTCTCACAGCAGATTAAAAAAACACATGAACCAGCACCTTAAAGCAACTCTTATGCAAATTATCAGTCTTAGAGGGTATTGGAGTCTGCTAAGAATTCCTGAAGTGGTTTGCTTGAGGAGATCAGTCTTATTTCACAGAATATTTAATGTTGTATGTTACTCTTACAGAATTTTAACAAACAACAGCATTTATCCATATTATTATAGATAGTTAACAGATATTGAAATGTTTACCATGGACCCACAAGTTTTCTAAGCATTTTAAATGTGTGAACTTATTTAATCCTCACAAAAAATCATAAGGTAGATGCTAATATTACCTCCATTGTACAAATGAAGAAGCTGATGGAGAAAGAGGTTAAGTGACTTTCTTATGTTTTCTGCAACTCCATAGTGATGGGGGAATCAGATATAGCCAATCTGATTTGAGTGTTCACCTCTATGATAGACTGCTTTTATCAGTCAAGGTTCTCCAAAGGAACAGAACCAACAGATTATCTATATCCATATCTATATCTTTACTTATAGATCTATCATTTATCTCAATACCTATTCATCCATCCATTATCTATCTATCTATCTATCTATCTATCTATCTATCTATCTATCTATACCTCAGTCACTTACACTCTGCACTCTTCATTCAACTACAGTAAATACTTAGAATTTCAGAAAATGCCATGCTACTTATTCACCTCATACATGTTATTTTAATAGAAGAATTTTTGCAAGAAAAAAAACCCGTCACCCAGGCCCTTCTGGGGTCCTGCAGTATCTCAAAGTTGGCCAGTCCACTGCCGTCACTGGCCTCCATGGTAACTGTAGAGTCTTAAAACAGAGGCACTACACTTCTCCTCCGGCCATCGCAAATGACCTGCCATTTCTATATCCACCCGCATCACACAGAAGGCTTAGCAAAGATTTGTTAAGGATGTCAGCTAGAGGGAAACTGTATGTATCTTATGAAGGACTGCTGATCAACTTTCTCGCATGTGGCAAGCATTCTGGAAGTTCTATGATTGCTCCCCGATGTAACGGGCATCTGCAGTAGTGAAGAGTTGCCCTGCCAAGACCAGTTCATCCCTGCTCTGTGTCTTTTATCTTCAGTGCTGCCAACACAACACTAACATCACTCATTTTCCTACTTCTTGAGTTTTGAATAGGGCATGAAACTTTTTCTTATCAGTTCCAGAACCTGGAAATTTTTTGTGATGCAACTCAAGAAATCCTTCATGTTTCAAAGGAAGGGAAGTGGATCCTTTGGCCTCTGCTTCAAACCTTCCAGTGAAGCTCTCGGAAGCCCTTTGAGGGAGACTCCAATCAGCCTGAGCTTTTCTCCAGGGTGGCCGTCTGCTTCCTCAGTCACTGAAATGTGAGCTATGAACAACCAGGGAGACGGACCCCTGCAACTTGCATACTCAGGACAAAGGCAGCTTTAAACCTTCCTTCCTTTACTGTTAGGACTTTTTTCTGCCGTAAGGCAGTTGGGATTCAGCCCTGCATCTGGAATAGCTAGATGTGGAAAGTTACTGTCAGTGCTTAAGGGAGATTTGTGCTTCTCTTTAAAACCTCATCTTCCTCTTTGGTTTAAAAATAGAGTGGAACCTCATAAAGCTAGCCTTATTTCAGGATTCCATGGAGGCTACTAAATTGTCAATTGTCAAGCCTAGTTTGCATGCTGCAAAGATGGTACAGTTATGTTGGTTTTTATTTATTTCAGAGTTGCACATTCTGGTTTTTCAAGTTCCACTTTGATTACAGGATATTCCAATTAGATATGAATATTTTTTGAGGATTAAAACTCACACGGGGTTATTTTTTGAAGCACTGTAAGTTAAATCTACACCATAATTCCTAAAGAAATAGCCCAAGGGCACTCCAGTTAAAGTTCTGATAACCCCACTATTAACCTTAAAATTCAGATCTCTGCAGATAATGATCTGAGTTGTCAGTCATAGAGAATATAGTACATAGTTGAATGATTGTCAAATTGACCCCAGATATCTGCATGAACAGTGTGCACCTGAGTGGGAGATATGCAAACCGAAAGGAATTATCAAGACTTTTTCAGGCAGAAAAATTGTTAGAAATAAGTCAGTTCCTACTGGATAGTTGCAGAAGCTCAGTGATTTTTTTTTTTTTTTTTTTGACAATGACCATATAGAAAGTCCAAAGGGAAAAGGTCAGAAGGCTTTAGAAGTGTGCACATTAATTTTTTGAGGCATATTAATATCATAGTCTTGAGGAAAGTGAGCAAATTGGGATGTTCACTCCTCTGCGTCACTTCTGCCATGTTTCAGAGGGGAATTTCATTCATTGGAGGAACAGCCTGGAGAAGGGAAGAGCCTGGCTTTGGAAGGGCACACCCACTGGCCTCAAGGAGCTTAGGGTGACTAGAGCCACAGGCTCCATTGTGGGCTGTAGGTTAAAACAGCCCCTCCTTATCGTCCAGAGATGAGAGCAACATGAGGACTTATTTCTAAACCTTAGTATCTCTAAAAGGAGCTGCTCAGCAACTTGAATTTGCCAAACTTGGTAAAACCAAAACACTGAAGCAGCTAAGGCTGTTTGTCCTTTCCTTTAATAGAGAGGAGAAAGTGGATTCTGCTTGCTGCCATAGTTTAGTTACTCAGTTAACTTAGTTATTTTAGGGAATGATTCTACAGGTCAACATTCCAAAAATTAAGTTGTTAAAAACAATCCCAATGTGAGTGCCAAATGTTTGGTTCAACTGGTACAATGAACCAAAAGTTTCCCATGTTTTGTGTGTATCTATATATTTATATTTAGTCAATTGTTAACTGATTCAAATACTGATAAATACCTATGTTTCTATGCTTAACATATAATTTATATGTTTTACAACTGCTTGGCACAGTATTCCTTATCTGATAAAGTTGAGATATGTGTAACTGTGTGTTGGGTGTATGCATATTGTTATGGTTGTCTGCTTGAACAGAGAAATATTACAGGTGGGCAAACGGATTTTCACTGTTAATTACAACATCCAGCCCATGCCCCTCCATAGGGCCATCTTTGGTTGATCATGTAGCTCTTGACTGGCATCCTTTAAGTATGGATTTTGAAGACCTAATATTTCCTATGGTCCTTTGCTCTTCCCATACCTACCAGGCACTATTCATCCATCCATCCATCCATTCATTCATTCATTCATTTCACCATTGCAACCAGTAAATCTTTACTGAGTACTCACTGGGCCTCTGCAGTACTCTGGATAGAAAATATTTTGTAAACAAAACACTTTCCATTCTCATGGCACTCAAACCTTTTATGTTTTTCTTCCATTCCAAGTCTTTTGGTCATCTCAAAGTAATAATAATGACAATACAACCTCTTATTTTTTTTCCCTTCTACTTACCTTTGGCTTTACAGAACAATGGACTCCAACTTCACGCTTGGCATTATTATCACAACTTTTAACACCAGTTTTATTGTTCAGTGAGTTTGTGTCTTAAAGCCGAAGCACTAAAATTTACTCCCAACAATATTTCAACTGTTCAGTCCTTAAAATTATACCACACAAATAACCATTATAGTGCGGTGCTTGTTAACATGTAAATATGCTTTTAGAAAAAGGTGATATTTTTTCTGTTATTGTATCACTTAATTTTTCTTATAGACTTGGGAAGAATAATCGAATACAAGCTGACAATTGTGTAACATTTACAATGCAGCACATTTCCTGCAAAAATGCTCTTTTTACAAAGATTCACTTTTGGTGCAGATTCTGTAATGTCCCCTTGAAGACAGAACAGCCCAGGCAAATGGGTGACAGAATAGGGAGAAAGTGGCATTCAATTTTCCTGAATTATGTTCTTATTTTTCATTTAAATTCATTTAAATGAAGGGCCTGGCTCCCCTTCAAAGCATGTATTTCTCCTGATGACTTTTATTAGCAGTAAAATGGATCCCAGAGGCCAAGGAGTTGGAGATTTACAACCTTCTGGAAGTCTCATTTGCTTTTCCACCTACCACTCTGACATTGTTGAATACTGCTCTTGGCAGGAAGGCAGAGGTGGTCAGTAGCAGCTTGACAGCTTGATGGCTGTCCCATCATACATTGTCCAGGGATGGCAGAGTTGGAGGAAGGGTCCTCATCAGCAAGGAAGAACACATCGATCAAGCTCACTTCTACGATTGCACCAGACTTGAGCGATGCACCATATTCTGGTCAATATATGCTTGGTGACAATGGCCGTGGCAGCTAAGGGAAGGCAGTGCGGGAAAGCTCTGCAGAGCTCTCGTTATCAACAGCATCAAATGGAAGAACGTTGTCCTTGGGGCTTTTTCCCTCGCTAATTTATAATACAAAGTTGTATTGGATTTTATTTTTCTACAGTAACTCTACCAACCTTCACATCTTGGTTTTGCTTAATAGAGGCCAGCCCTCAAAATGACCTGGGCCAAATCTAATCAGGAAGGTAAAGCTACAAAGAGAAGCTACTAACCCAGGGTCTTTCAAATTTACACAGAACTTAGTATGTCAACTAAAACGTGTTTCTCTGCCTCTCTCTATCAGCCCTGAGAATATTTTCAGAAATATGCAGCATTATTTCGCTAGAAATAAGTACAGGTGTTTAAAAGATTTTTTAAAGCATGATGTAATGCCCTGGGTGGTCACAAACTTATTGCTGATGGAAATGTAAGTTGACGTAATGATTCTAGAAGATAATTTGGCCTCTGGAGGCAAAATCCTTTAAACAGATTTCATAGACCTTGATCCTGAAATTTTATTCTCAAGAAGGCATTAGAGCTGTAATTATTTTTCTTTTCCTTTGCATATTGTAAGTTTTCAGTGTCTTGGGACATTTTTTCCCCCCTTTCTGTAGGGGATAAAGGAATGCCTTTATTTATGCCCTTGAAAACCAAAGGTCACCATACCTGCTGGTGAAAGAAATCTCAGAAAAAGGAGAGGGCAAAAATGTTCCTTTTTCCTACAGCTAGAGAACAGCCAACACTGCTCTGTGAACATGCCAACACAAATGCTGGTTTCTATAAAGTAGGGAAATGAGACCGCCTAGTGCATCCTCAGTTCTCATACTCTCGTCCAGTGTGAAGCCTTTGCTAAAATATGTCACCTTATCCTGTTTCTGTTATGAAAACTGCCCTTGAAAGTGTTTTGTGAACCTAGGGGCAGGACAGGAATAAAGACGCAGACATAGAGAATGGACTTGAGGACACGGGGAGGGGGAAGGGTAAGCTGGGACGAAGTGACACAGTGGCAATGACATATATACACAACCAAATGTAAAATAGCTAGCTAGTGGGAAGCAGCCACATAGCACAGGGAGATCAGCTCGGTGCTTTGTGACCACCGAGAGGGGTGGGATAGGGAGGGTGGGAGGGAGACGCAAGAGGGAGGAGAAATGGGGATATATGTATACGTATAGCTGATTCACTTTGTTATACAGCAGAAACTAACACAACAATGTAAAGAAATTATACTCCAATAAAGATGTTAAAAAGAAAAAGGCAGTGTTTTGTGAAACAGGGACACAAAAGCTTCGAAGTTATTGTTACATCCTGTGAAATATGACCTACAACCCCGAAGCCTGCGGCTCTTGTCTTACTTAAATATATCCTGATAATAAAACATAGGTTGGCATATCTTTTTTTTTGAAAGGCTCAGATACTTGTGAGTTGCCACCGTTAGGCCACAAAAGAGGCCCATTCTCACATCTCCCCTTTCCCACACTGCCGGCAGTGAAATCAATCCACAACTCTGTTGGATTCTACAATTAAATGGAAAGTTTCAGAGTCTTTTTAAAACTGATATTAACATTATCCTAGGAGAATAATTAGAAAGGTGGATGAAAAGAAAAGATATGTGTCTAAGAATGCTCATTGAGCGTTACAGATACTGGCTAAGAAAATCGGCACCTCTCTGATGGCCACGGGAGAGGGATTTGACCACCTGAGCATGTCAGTCATCTCATTACGCAGATCAGGCAATTGTGTCACGTCTCCCAGATCATTGGAAATGTGTTATGTGTCAAAGAAAAAAATAAAGCAGGACACTGAACTCGAATCATAGGGTCAAAGAATTTAAAAATCTACTTATGCATTGTGGTTGGCACTGAGTGGCAGAATTATGGGTGATTTTGGTCATTTTTTCTTTCTATTCCTCTGAATTCTCCACTTTTTTATTGAGGTAACATGGGTTTATAACGTTATATAAGTTTCATGTGTACAGCACTGTATTTCTAATTCTGTATACATTGTAGCACCCTCACAACCAAACAATTTAGTTCCTATCCATCACCATACAGTCGGTCTCCTTTACTCATTTCACTCTCCCCTGCTCCTTCCCCTTCTGGTAACCACTACTCTGTTCTCTGTATCTACGTGTTTGCTTTTGTTTGGTTTGGTTTTTTCATTTATTTTGGTTTGTTTGTTGTTTATATTCCACATAGGAGTGAAATCATACAGTATTTGTCTTTCTCCCTTTGATTTATTTCACAAAGCATACTACCCTCGGGGTTCATCCATGTGGTCCCAAATGGCAAGAGTTCATCTTTTTATAGTTGAGTAGTATTCCATTATGTATATACAGATGCCATATCATCTTTATCCATTTATTTACCATTAGGCACTTAGGTTGTTTCCATATCTTGGTTCTTGTACATAATGCCATGATGATCATAGGGGTGCATGTGAATTTTTCACTTTTTCTACAGTGAACATGGTATATTTATCATTAGAAAAAAATTCCTAGTATATCATGAGAAAACCCCCAAAATATTCGTAAGCATCCCAATACTTCTGTGTAATGTACCAAATCTCTACTTGGTTTTAACTTTATTCCTGTATTTCAAAAAATATCAGTCTAGATAAAAAGTTGATTTATTTGTATTGACACTGTGATTTCTATAATACTCTATAATACTCTATCTTCCTCCAAAGTGAACCATTCACTTTTATCTGTCAGGTTTTTTTCTCTTGTCAATATTTAAGAAATCTATACTGCTTAAAATAAATGTTATTTTTCAAAATGCTCTTTCTTTCATTGTTGAAATAATCAGATTATGAACATATCTAGTGAAGACTGAAAAACTATATAGAATTTACGGACCAAATTGTGGGCCCTATGAAATCTAAAATCAGTGCATAAGTCCTAATTTTTGAGAGAACTGAGCAAAACACAGAAACCACACTGAATCTCTGGAGCAGTTTACGAGCACTACCCAGCACTCTGTGTAGCACGGTATCCCAAACATAGCTTCCCTGGGAAGAGACGAAGCTGTCCACATGCGGGGTCACAGCATAGCACCAGGGATCCATTTACTGCTTCTATTAACGTCTATCCATTCCCTTACCTTCCATTCTGGTGCAGGTGGCATTCTCCCAGAGATTAGGTTCACTTCCCAAAGCTATAACCTCATGATCCTCTGTCAGTGTTCTGCCCATAGACCTCAGAGCAGGTGAGGCCAGGGTTCTCTGGAAGTAGTCCCCATGCTCATTGGCAGCATTTTGATGCTCGGGTTTTCCTTGCTGACAGTCTTGGATGAATATTTCATAATGACCTCCTTCATGCAATTTAAGGCAGCTCTTTCATCAGAGATGCCTGGTTTTAATGTCACCAGCCCTGAAGGGTGTACACTCTGAAGTTCCTTCCCCAGACTTGTCCTTGACAGGAGGGTGAGGATGGGGGGTTCCAGAAGCAGCAGGAATCGAGCAAGAAAAGTGATAGAAAAGGCACATGTGGGCAGCAAATCACAAAAAACTGAGGTAGGAAATGCAGAGTGGGGCTTGTCATCCTAGACTTAGGACCAGGGCCACTGGACCTCAGCATGGAGACTTTCCCTTAAATATCAAAAAACATTTACAAAACTAAGGCTGTCATTATGAGTAAAACTCATATTCTCATTTGCAAATGGTTGTAAAAATACACAAAACAGAAGCAGATTTTTAACAATTTAGCTCTCCTTGCAGGTGGTAAAGGAGCATCGAGTAGAAATATTGTATCAGTAGTTTCACAAATGTATAAACATTAAATAGGAAGGAGTTTACAGGCAACAGTGTTGACACTGCTAGAAGACCAATTCTTTTAAAAAATAAGGTTTGTGGGGAAGTTAATCTTGGTTAAGGGCTATAAAAGAATCTATAATTTTAGCTCAGAAACCAAGAGACAATAAAAGTGCTTATTGATTTTTTTTCCCTATGGTTTTCACAATTTACAGATCCATTGCCTTTCATATCACCGATTAGCTGAAAATTAATGGTGAGAACAAGAGAATGACTAAGCAAGCTTGTTCCTAGTGTAGTCACATCAGTCTGGGTGCTGTGAGTCAGCCAAAGTTCATGAGGACTTGGCTGTGCCCAGGTGGGCCACCAGGATCAGGCATGGACCCAGGAGGACATTAGATATCCACAAAGGAAGAAGTAATTTGAACAATTACAGGGGAAAAAAACAAGCAGAGCAAGAGAAACTGCCATTGAAAGCGTCACTGAAAGCCTGAATGTCTGTGATTGCATTGTAACCAGTTCTCTGTAAGTTATATTAAGCTCTGACCCACAGAATGGAGTGGAACATACAGAAGAGTATCATCCAGAAACACACTGGGTCCTTGAGAGAAGGGATCTGAGCAGACAGCAGGGGCTGCAGGTGACAGGTTCAGGGGTGCTCATAAGAGGGGCAACTAGAGGTCATTGTGATAGGCTAGAAAAACACCAAAGCTGTAAACATCATGATCTCTGGACTGTGAATGTTACTCTACGTGGCAATAAGGGACTTTATGGATGTGATTGAGAATCTCAGGATAAAGAGATATATCTGGACAAAACTACAATTCAAAAAGATACATGCACCCCTATGTTCATAGCCGCACTAGTCACAATAGCCAAGACATGGAAACAACCTAAATGTCCATAAACAGATGCTGGACGAAGAAGATGTGGGGTACACATACAATGATATATTACTCATCCATAAAAAATAATGAAATAATGTCATTTACAGCAACATGGATGGACCTAGAGATTATCACACTAAGTGAAGCAAGTCAGAAAGAGAAAGACAAATACCATACGACATCACTTATATGTGGAATCTAAAATGTGACACAAATGAACTTATCTATGAAACAGAAAGAGACTCACAGTCATAGAGAACAAACTGGTGGTTGCCAAGGGGGAGAGGGGTTGGGGGAGGGATGGATTGGGAGTTTGGGATTAGCAGATGCAAACTAGTATATATAGGATGGATAAACAAGGTCTTACTGTATAGCACAGGGAACTATATTCGATATCCTATGATAAACCATAGTGGAAAAGAATATAAAGAATGTATATATATGTATAACTGAATCACTTTGCTGTACAGCAGAAATTAACGCAACATTTGTAAAGATGCTAATAAAAAACAAAAACTAAAACAAAACGTAGAGATCGTCTAGGATTCTCCATGTAGACCCAATGCAATTGCATGTACCCTAACAAAAAAGAGGCAGAGGGAAGTTTCACACACAGACAGGAAAGGAAGAGGCAATTTGACCACAGAAGCTGAGACTGGAGTGATGTGGTCACAAGCCAAGGAATGCTGGCAGCCACCAGAAGCTGGAAGAAGCAAGGAACAAATTCTCCCCTTGAGCCTCTGGAAGGAGAGCAACTCTGCTCAGAGCTTGATTTTGACCTGGTGATACCAATCTCAGACTTCTTCTCCAGAACTGTGAGAGAATAAATTTCTGTTATTTTAAGCTACCATGTTTGTGGCAATTTGTTACAGCAGCTCCAGGAAACTCATACTGTCATCTTCGTAGCTACATTTCTTAATATTTGGAGTTGGTTAGAGCTGCCTGATTTCTTATGGGTCTAATAATCTTCTAGATTCCTTTTGTTGTTATTATAAGCACACAAGTTTTAACAACTCCTTTTTTAAGATCACAGAGGAATATCTGGACCAGGTCAATGGCAGCAACAGTCACCAAGAACTCAGGCCCTGAGCTAAGACTCCCTCATAGCAGGGTTCCTGCCCTGGCTGAGAATAAACACACAAGAAAGTGTGATTCACTGTGTATTTTGTAAACCCACATGGAGTCCTAGAGTCACATGCAGAGGGGAGCCACTGAGGGTTGTAGGGGTGGAGTGTAGGGGCATTGAATATAGAAAGGATGGCAAGGGGAAAGATAATGTAGTTTGTTTTCACTCATTGCTGCAGAAAATCAATAATAAAATGCAGGCACAGGTAAGTGCCAACTCTCTATCAGGCCCTGCACAGACAATTTTTCTTACATGATCTTACACAGCATTACTATTATCCCCATATGCAAAGTGAGTCTCAAAGAAGTCAGATAAGGAAACCAAGATCACGTCTCCATTCAGTGCTAGAGGAGAAATATAAGCCAAGGTTTGTCCAACTCCAAAACCAGGGCTCTCTTTGGTTTAATCTCTCAGCCGTCCCTACTCAAGCCTCCTCCCAGGGCTGCTGCAAGACACAGATGAGGTGTTGCTTGTCCAGGGCTGCACGTGTTAGAGCAATCGGATCATTACAATAAAATATAAAAACAGCAGCACCTTACATAATAGACTCGTTTTCCGAAATTATAATTAGTTGAAAGTAAAGGGAAGGGAGCAGGAAACTCCCCCAGCCCAGGAGTGTGTGCAGCCCAATTCACCACCCTGAGGGAGTCCTGCTTGGGTGAACTTGACCTTGGAGCTCCCTGCCTCAGATCAGCAATGGCAGGTTCTCTCTATCCAGATGGTTCTCAGCTCATCCATGACGGCACTAAGGGTATCAACACATCTCCATTGTTTTGAATGCTACATCATTTAAAAACCCAATTTTAAAATCCTTACATAGAAACACGACTTCAGAATTCTTCAGAAGCAAGCTCCCCCTCTGCTTGCTAGACTCAAACTCCATCCCATGCCAATATCCATCCGTCTTCTCACAGAATACCTGCACACACAAGGGTCCCCCTACTCCGGGCTTTTGCTTACCACCTGGACATTTCCCTAAACATCCATCCCTCTTGAACCTTTCTGGTCATCCCAAATCTCTAACCAAACAGAATCTGCCCTTCTCCTCTCCTTCCTTCTATAAGGAATTCTCCGGGCACAAATCAGGTTTCCTTGACACCAGTCAATACCTGGGAGCCCCTGAGAGACCACCCTCCCTCGCATCACCATTAACCAATTCTCCCTCAAATGCTAACCACTCCGCCTCCATGCTATCATCTTCTCTCCTGTCCTGATGACCCCACCACAGTCAGTATTGCTCTGAGATCTTGGCTGGTCCCCTGACATCCCATGTAGTCTCATCCTTATCTTCCATTTCAGCTCATCTTCTGTCATTTTACCGAAACAAAATCTGTATAAAATCCTTCAATGAGATTCCATTGTTCCCATACAAATATTTTGGTTCGGGTCTTTCCTGATCTTTCCTTGCCCCTGACAGGTGCTCTGCTCCCACTGCCAAGACATGTATAGCTCCCTGAATGAAGTATGACATTTCCTGCCTTCCTGCATTGGCCAAGACATTCCTATTCTCTCTTATTTTTTTTTTAACATCTTTATTGGAGTATAATTGCTTTACAATGGTGTGTTAGTTTCTGCTTTATAACAAAGTGAATCAGCTATACATATACATATATCCCCATATCTCTTCCCTCTCGCATCTCCCTCCCTCCCACCCTCCCTATCCCACCCCTCTAGGTGATCACAAAGCACTGAGCTGATCTCCCTGTGCTATGTGGCTGCTTCCCACTAGCTATCTATTTTACATTTGGTAGTGCATATATGTCCATGCCACTCTCTCACTTCATCCCAGCTTCCCCTTCCCCTTCCCCATGTCCTCAAGTCCATTCTCTAGTAGGTCTGCATCTTTATTCCCGTCCTGCCCCATTCCTGTTCTCTGGGCCTGAAATATTCTTCCCCAGCTACTCAGACCAACGGATCCCAATTTCCTCTGATTCTCCACTAAAGCAGCCTTTCAGGGAAGCTGCCGTTCTCTGGACCTTCAGTGCACTGACCCTGACCTTCATAGCAGCACCCACCACCCTGCATGGAGATGACTCACTTTATTTGTTTCCACCACTAAGACCCTGCCTGGGGGCTTATCTGCCCATCTTCATTACCATTTCTGATATTACCATAAAGACATTCCAAAAAGTTCTGTGAAATAAACAAATAAATACATGGCTCAAATAAGCATAGCTTCACAGGTAAACCTAATCAGATTATGTCCCACCTGTGTTTAAGGATAATGAGAGAATGAACCAAGTTAAAAATGATAACATGGTAAAGGGCATAATGTGAGAGAAATGAAAGCAAAAGTAGAGAAGCATATTGACAATAAAGAAAAAAATAGGATTCATTAAGAAGGGATTCTTAAGAAGTAAAGTTAACTTTGTTCTGAGGGTAGTTTCTCTCTCTAGTCAACGACTAAAACAGCATCCTCAATTGCTTCATGTTAAATTAAGTAGACTGATACTCAAAACTCAGCAGGCAGTCGGGGAGAGAAGCAATTACAGCTCCTGGGTAGCTAAGATGACATATGCTTGACTGCAGTGTTCTCACATGAAAGTCTTTCTGCTTTTCCCCTAATTAAAAAGGGCCCGATTTCCCTCTTTAGTATGCCAGGTATACAGCAACCTGATTGAAATGAATAAAAATATGTGCTTTTCCCTCACTCCATGGCAGAGCTGATGGAGAGATGCCAGCCTGTACACAGCACACTCTAGAGACACAGGGTTGACGATGGTTCAGGAAACATGAGTCTGTATTCAAACTTCTTTGTACTCAGCTTGCTAGACTCAAAGCTTTCTCCAGGTTTAATGAGGAAAGGTTTCAAGGGGCAAAGCGTTCAGTTGGCTTGTTTTAACCCTGGCTCCTTGTCTTTAGCGCAGGTCTATTTGCGGTGTCTCACCCATGCCGTTGATTGGGAACGGAGATGGTTGCCACAAACTGTTTCTATTCCCTTCTAAGAACTTGCAGTTTATCCTCAAGATCCTTGAAGAGTCTGAAAAAGAATGAATATATGTATAGGTATAACTGAATCACTTTGCTGTACAACTGAAACTAACACAACATTGTAAATCAACTCTACTCCAAAAAAAAATTTAAAAATAAATAAATAAACAAATGAAATAAAATAGATTAAAAACAAAAGGTCCTTAAAGAAATGGGGCCGGGCTTCCCTGGTGGCGCAGCGGTTGAGAGTCTGCCTGCCAATGCAGGGGACACGGGTTCGAGCCCTGGTCTGGGAAGATCCCACATGCCGCGGAGCAATTAGGCCCGTGAGCCACAACTGCTGAGCCTGCGCGTCTGGAGCCTGTGCTCCGCAACAAGAGAGGCCGCGATAGTGAGAGGCCCGCGCACGGCGATGAAGAGTGGCCCCCGCTTGCTGCAACTAGAGAAAGCCCTCGCGCAGAAACGAAGACCCAACACAGTCAAAAATAAATAAATAAATAAATAAATAAATAATAAAAATAAAGGAATTCCTTTAAAAAAAAAAAAAAAAGAAATGGGGCCCTGGGACATGCACAGGAAACAAGTTTACACTGAAAGTCTTACCTTAGCACCTAGTCAGCCTCTTCTTTTCCCCCCACCCCACCCAGGGGTAGGTCCTGGGTGATTTTACATCACCTGCTGGGCAGGCAGCCGAGATTGCCCTTCTTGCTCATGGAGGATTAGAAAGGAGGACATTGGGCAGAAAGCCAGACCTGACAACCTGCAGTGACCCCACTTAGGTGAACATCTCCACAGTATAAGATCGATATTCTCCTCTTGGTTTATATTTCCAGTTGGTCCTTTTTGCCTGGAGGTGTAACGGCTGCCCTCATCTTTCTGCTGTTACTACACAACCTCTAACTCAATTTTTGAAATGCCTCCTCATTGAAGAGCAGAATCCTTTCTTTAAAAGATTGATATTGGCAAGTCGATAAACAGTTAACCCAATTTCTGAAATGGCCTGTGTAGAAGAAAACGTTTACATTTCTGTCTGTCAATTTTTTTCAGTAGAATGTAAACGATAATTAGAGCAATGTGGGCCATCTCTTCGACAGCAGCTGACTCACAAAATGTGTGAGGAATGACATAAACCCACACGTTGAAGACTCCTTTGCCTGCTTTCCAGAAGGTAGAGAAATCAACCCCGCTAAGATGAGAGCCCTGTGTGTATTCTTTGGAGCAATTTTGACCAATAAATTGTGAAGTTATTAAGGTCTGTGTTCTTGTGTTAAGTGGTGATGGTTCTTTAGGGTTATTTAAATGAGTTATTGCACATAAAAATTGCACTCACAGCCATGCCTGGCACAGGGTAAGTGCTCTTGAGAGCTGGTGGATTAAGGAAGGTGGAGTCATTTCTGCTGGAAGGATATAGAGAGACTTATTAGCAACCTGACATACCCCAAAACAGAGGGGTCCAAGAAGGCCAAGTATAAGCCAAGTTCAAAGAGAGTGAGTGTCTCAAACACTTAGAAGCCCCAATATTATAACACCTCTGATCTCCCCCCAACTCTGCACCCACTCAAGATCCACAACAGTAAATGCAGTGACAGGAGGTCCTGATGCTTCTCCTTGCACGGGGATATTTCAGATGCATGCCACCATCTGCAGGCTTGAACATATCAGTAGAGTTTGTTCCCATCCAAGCCATTGTAGAGGGATTACTGATATTCTAAATTAACTAACTTTATAACACTAGAGAGCAGAAAGGGCTGGTAAAAAAGTTATTTTGTACAAGCCTTTCCTGCAAAGCTGTTATGCCATGAGGAGGCTGTCAGGAAAAAGAGATAGCTAGAAATTTTTAAAATGTTTTACCTGAGGTTTAGGGTCTTCTTACATTTTAATATCAGTTTTTCTTTATATGAAAGAAATGTTTTTCTACAAATGCATTTTCATCACTTTGTTACGTTACGTAATTTTTTTAAAGTATTGTGAATTAATATTTTAAATTTCTTCTGATAAATACCCGAGTGGAATTGCTAGCACCCCAATGTTCATAGGAGAATTATTTACAATAGCCAAGGTATAGAAGAAACCTAAGTGCCCATCTATAAATGAATGGTTAAAGAAGACACACACACACACACACACACACACACACACACACACACACAATGGAATACTACTCAGCCATAAAAAAGAATGAGATCTTGCCATTTGCAACAACAGAGATGGACCTGGAGGGTATTATGCTTAGTGAAATAAGTCAGAGAAAGACAAATACTGTATGATTTCACTTACATGTGAAATTTATAAAACAAAACAAATGAACAAATATAAAAAAACAGAAACATACTCACAGATACAGAAAACAAACTAGTGGTTACCAGAGGAGGAGGGTTGGGGGACGGGTAAAGTAGGTGAAGGGGATTAAGAGGTACAAACTTCCAGCTATAAAATAAATGCTGGAGGAGCTTCAAGATGGTGGAAGAGTAAGACGTGGAGATCACCTTCCTCCCCACAAATACATCAGAAATACATCTACATGTGGAACAACTCCTCCAGAACACCTACTGAATGCTGGCAGAAGACCTCAGACTTCCCAAAAGGCAAGAAACTCCCCACGTACCTGGGTAGGGCAAAAGAAAAAAGGAAAAACAGAGACAAAAGAATAGGGACGGGACCTGCACCAGTGGGAGGGAGCTGGGAAGGAGGAAAGGTGTCCACACATTAGGAGCCCCTTCGCGGGCGGAGACTGCGGGTGGCAAAGGGGGGAAGCTTCAGAGCCACGGAGGAGAGCGCAGCCACAGGGGTGCGGAGGGCAAAGCGGAGAGATTCCCGCACAGAGGATCGGTGCTGACCAGCACTCACCAGCCCGAGAGGCTTGTCTGCTCACCCGCCGGGGCGGGCGGGGGCTGGGAGCTGAGGCGCGGGCTTCGGTCGGATCGCAGGGAGAGGACTGGGGTTGGCGGCGTGAACACAGCCTGAAGGGGCTAGTGCGCCACAGCTAGCCCAGAGGGAGTCCGGGAAAGAGTCTGGACCTGCCTAAGAGGCAAGAGACCATTCTTTCGGGGTGCGCGAGGAGAGGGGGTTCAGAGCGCCGCCTAAACGAGCTCCAGAGACGGGCGCGAGCCGCGGCTATCAGCGCGGACCCCAGAGACGGGCATGAGACGCTAAGGCTGCTGCTGCCGCTACCAAGAAGCCTGTGGGCGAGCACAGGTCACTCTCCACACCGCCCCTCCCGGGAGCCTGTGCAGCCCGCCACGGCCAGGCTCCCGTGATCCGGGGACAACTTCCCCGGGAGAGCGCACGGCGCGCCTCGGGCTGCTGCAACGTCACGCCGGCTTCTGACGCCGCAGGCTCGCCCCGCCTCCTCCGTACCGCTCCCTCCCCCCGCCTGAGTGAGCCAGAGCCCCCGAAGCAGCTGCTCCTTTAACCCTGTCCTGTCTGAGCGAAAAACAGACGCCCTCAGACGACCTACACGCAGAGGCGGGGCCAAATCCAAAGCTGAGCCCGGGGAGCTGTGCGAACAAAGAAGAGAAAGGGAAATCTCTCCCAGCAGCCTCAGGAGCAGCGGATTAAATCTCCACAATCAACTTGATGTACCTGCATCTGTGGAATACCTGAATAGACAACGAATCATCCCAAATTCAGGAGGTGGACTTTGGGAGCAAAGATATATATATATATTTTTGCCTTTTTCTCTTTTTGTGAGTGTGTATGTGTATGCTTCTGTGTGTGATTTTGTCTGTATAGCTTTGCTTTTACCATTTGCCCTAGGGTTCTGTCTGTCCATTTTGGTTTTTTTTTTAGTATAGTTTTTAGCACTTGTTAGCATTGGTGGATTTGTTTTTTGGTTTGGTTATTCCCTTCTTTCTCTCTTTTTTTTTTTAATTACTTAAAAAAATATGTTTTTAATAATTATTTTTCATTTTTTATTTTAATAACTTTAATTTTACTTTATTTTATTTTGTTTTCTTCTTTCTTTCTTTCTTTCTTTCTTTTTCTCCCTTTTATTCTGAGCCGTGTGGATGACAGGCTCTTGGTGCTCCAGCCAGGAGTCAGGGCTGTGTCTCTGTGGTGGGAAAGCCAAGTTGAAGACACTGGTCCACAAGAGACCTCCCAGCTCCACATAATATGAAACGGCGAAAATCTCCCAGAGATCTCCCTCTCAACGCCAAGACCCAGCTTCACTCAACAACCTGCAAGCTACAATGCTGGACACCCTATGCCAAACAAGTAGCAAGAGAGGAACACAACCCCATCCATTAGCAGAGAGTCTGCCTAAAATCATAATAAGGCCACAGACACCCCCAAACACACCAGTAGACGTGGACCTGCCCACCAGAAAGACAAGATCCAGCCTCATCCACCAGAACACAGGCACTAGTCCCCTCCACCAGGAAACCTACGCAACCCACTGAACCAACCTCAGCCACTGGGGACAGACACCAAAAACAATGGGAACTACAAACCTGCAGCCTGCGAAAAGGAGACCCCAAACACAGTAAGTTAAGCAAAAAGAAAAGACGGAGAAACACACAGCAGATGAAGGAGCAAGGCAAAAACTCACCAGACCTAAAAAATGAAGAGGAAATAGGCAGTCTACCTGAAAAAGAATTCAGAATAATGATAGTAAAGATGATCCAAATCTTGGAAATAGAATGGAGAAAATACAAGAAACGTTTAACAAGGACCTAGAAGAACTAAAGACCGAACAAACAGTGATGAACAACACAATAAATGAAATTTAAAATTCTCTAGAAGGGATCAATAGCAGAATAACTGAGGCAGAAGAATGGATAAGTGACCTGGAAGATAAAATAGTGGAAATGACTACTGCAGAGCAGAATAAAGAAAAAAGAATGAAAAGAACTGAGGACAGTCTCAGAGACCTCTGGGACAATATTAAACACACCAACATTCGAATTATAGGGGTCCCAGAAGAAGAAGAGAGAAAGAAAGGGACTGAGAAAATATTTGAAGAGATTATAGTTGAAAACTTCCCTAATAGGGGAAAGGAAATAGTTAATCAAATCCAGGAAGCACAGAGAGTCCCATACAGGTTAAATCCAAGGAGAAACACGTCAAGGCACATATTAATCAAACTATCAAAAATTAACTACAAAGAAAAAATAGTAAAAGCAACAAGGGAAAAACAACAAATAACACACAAAGGAATCCACATAAGGTTAACAGCTGATCATTCAGCAGAAACTCTGCCAGCCAGAAGGGAGTGGCAGGACATATTTAAGTGATGAAGAAGAAAAAGCTACAACCAACATTACTCTACCCAGCGATGATCTCATTCAGATTTGACGGAGAAATTAAAACCTTTACACACAAGCAAAAGCTAAGAGAATTCAGCACCACCACACCAGCTTTACAACAAATGCTAAAGGAACTTCTCTAGGCAGGAAACACAAGAGAAGGAAAAGACATACAATAACGAACCAAAAACAATTCAGAAAATGGTAATAGGAACATACATATCGATAATTACCTTAAATGTAAATGGATTAAATGCTCCAACCAAAAGACATAGACTGGCTAAATGGATACCAAAAACAAGACCCGTATATATGCTGTCTACAAGAGACCCACTTCAGACCTAGGGACACATAGAGACTGAAAGTGAGGGGATGGAAAAAAGATATTCCATGCAAACGGAAATCAAAAGAAAGCTGGAGTTGCAATTCTCATATCAGACAAAATAGACTTTAAAACAAAGACTATTACAGGAGACAAAGAAAGATACTACACAATGATCAAGGGATCAATCCAAGAAGACGATATAACAATTGTAAATATTTATGCACCCAACATAGGAGCACCTCAATACATAAGACAAATGCTAACAGCCATAAAAGGGGAAATTGACAGTAACACAATCATAGTAGGGGACTTTAACACCTGACTTTCACCAATGGACAGATCATCCAAAATGAAAATAAATAAGGAAACACAACCTTTAAATGATACATTAAACAAGATGGACTTAATTGATATTCATACGACATTCCATCCAAAAACAACATAATACACATTCTTCTCAAGTGCTCATGGAACATTCTCCAGGATAGATCATATCTTAGGTCACAAATCAAGCCTTGGTAAATTTAAGAAAATTGAAATCATATCAAGTAGCTTTTCCGACCACAACACTATGAGACTAGATATCAATTACAGGAAAAAATCCGTAAAAAATACAAACACATGGAGGCTAAACAATACACTTCTTAATAACCAAGAGATCACTGAAGAAATGAAAGAGGAAATCAAAAAATACCTAGAAACAGATGACAATGAAAACACGATGACCAAAAACCTATGGGATGCAGCAAAAGCAGTTCTAAGATGGAAGTTTATAGCAATACAGTCCTACATTAAGAAACAAGAAACATCTCAAATAAACAACCTACCTTTTCATCTAAAGCAATTAGAGAAAGAAGAACAAAAAAACCCCAAAGTTAGCAGAAGGAAAGGAGTCATAAAGACCAGATCAGAAATAAATGAAAAATAAAAGAAGGAAATGATAGTAAAGATCAATAAAACTAAAAGCTGGTTCTTTGAGAAGATAAACAAAATTGATAAACCATTAGCTAGGCTCATCAAGAAAAAAAGGGAGAAGACTCAAATCAATAGAATTAGAAATGAAAAAGGAGAAGTAACAACTGACACCAAAGAAATACAAAGGATCATGAGAGATTACTACAAGCAACTCTATGCCAATAAAATGGACAACCTGGAAGAAATGGACAGATTCTTAGAAATGCACAACCTTCCGAGACTGAACCAGGAAGAAATAGCAAATATAAACAGACCAATCACAAGCACTGAAATGGAGACTGTGATTAAAAATCTTCCAACAAACAAAAGTTCAGGACCAGATGCCTTCACAGGGGAATTCTATCAAACATTTAGAGAAGACTAACACCTATCCTTCTCAAACTCTTACAAAATATAGCAGAGGGAGGAACACTCCCAAACTCATTCTACGACGCCACCATCACCCTGATACCAAAACCAGACAAAGATGTCACAAAGAAAGAAAACTACAGGCCAATATCACTGATGGACATAGATACAAAAATCCTCAACAAAATACTAGCAAACAGAATCCAACAGCACATTAAAATGATCATACACCATGATCAAGTGGGGCTTATCCCAGGAATGCAAGGATTCTTCAATATACATAAATCAGTCAATGTGATACACCATATTAACAAATTTAAGGAGAAAAACCATATGATCATCTCAATAGATGCAGAGAAAGCTTTTGACAAAATTCAACACCCATTTATGATAAAAACCCTCCAGAAAGTAGGCATAGAGGGAACTTTCCTCAACATAATAAAGACCATATATGACAAACCCACAGCCAACATCGTCCTCAATGGTATAAAACTGAAACCTGACACTAAGATCAGGAACAAGACAAGGTTGCCCACTCTCACCACTATTATTCAACATAGTTTTGGAAGTTTTAGCCACAGAAATCAGAGAAGAAAAAGAAATAAAAGGAATCCAAATCGGAAAAGAAGAAGTAAAGTTGTCACTGTTTGCAGATGAGATGATACTATACATAGAGAATACTAAAGATGTCACCAGAAAACTACTAGAGCTAATCAATGAATTTGGTAAAGTAGCAGGATACAAAATTAATGCACAGAAATCTCTTGCATTCCTATACACTAATGATGAAAAATCTGAAAGTGAAATTAAGAAAACACTCCCATTTACCATTGCAACAAAAAGAATAAAATATCTAGGAATAAACCTACCTAAGGAGACAGAAGACCTGTATGCAGAAAATTATAAGACACTGTTGAAAGAAATGAACGATGATACAAATAGATGGAGAGATATACCATGTTCTTGGATTGGAAGAATCAACATTGTGAAAATGACTCTACTACCCAAAGCAATCTACAGATTCAATGCAATCCCTATCAAACTACCACTGGCATTTTTCACAGAACTAGGACAAAAAATTTCAAAATTTGTATGGAAACACAGAAGACCCGGAATAGCCAAAGCAATCTTGAGAATGAAAAACAGAGCTGCAAGAATCAGGCTCCCTGACTTCAGACTATACTACAAAGCTACAGTAATCAAGACAGTATAGTACTGGCACAAAAACAGACATATAGATCAATGGAACAGGACGGAAAGCCCAGAGATAAATCCACACACATATGGTCAGCTTATTTTCGATAAAGGAGGCATGAATATACAATGCAGAGAAAACAGCCTCTTCAATAAGTGGTGCTGGGAAAACTGGGCAGCCACATGTAAAAGAATGAAATTAGAACACTCCCTAACACCATACACAAAAATAAACTCAAAATGGACTACAGACCTAAATGTAAGGCCAGACACTATCAAACTCTTAGAGGAAAACAGGCAGAACACTCTATGACAGTGTTCGTAAATCACAGCAAGATCCTTTTTTACCCACCTCCTAGAGAAATGGAAATAAAAACAAAATTAAACAAATGGGACCTAATGAAACTTAAAAGCTTTTGCACAACAAAGGAAACCATAAACAAGATGACAAGACAACCCTCAGAATGGGAGAAAATATTTGGAAACGAAGCAACTGACAAAGGATTAATCTCCAAAATATACAAGTAGCTCATGCAGCTCAATATCAAAAAAAACCAAACAACCCAATCCAAAAATGGGCAGAAGACCTAAATAGACATTTCTCCAAAGAAGATATACAGATTGCCAACAAACACATGAAAGAATGCTCAACATCATTAATCATTAGAGAAATGCAAATCAAAACTACAATGAGATATCATGTTACACTGGTCAGAATGGCCATCATCAAGAAATCTGCAAACAATAAATGCTGGAGAGGGTGTGGAGAAAAGGGAACCCTCTTGCACTGTTGGTGGGAATGTAAATTGATACAGCCACTATGGAGAACAGTATGGAGGTTCCTTAAAAAACTAAAAATAGAACTACCATATGACCCAGCAATCCCACTACTGGCCATATACCCTGAGAAAACCATAGTTCAAAAAGAGTCATGTACCAAAATGTTCATTGCAGCTCTATTTACAATAGCCAGGACATGGAAGCAACCTAAGTGTCCATCATCGGATGAATGGATAAAGAAGATGTGGCACATATATACAATGGAATATTACTCAGCCATAAAAAGAAACGAAATGGAGATATTTGTAGTGAGGTGGATGGAGTTAGAGTCTGTCATACAGAGTGAAGTAAGTCAGAAAGAGAAAAACAAATACAGTATGCTAACACATATATATGGAATCTAAGGGAAAAAAAAAAAGGTCATGAAGAACCTAGTGGCAAGATGGGAATAAAGACACAGACCTACTAGAGAATGGACTTGAGGATATGGGGAGGGGGAGGGGTAAGATGTGACAGGGTGAGAGAGTGGCATGGACATATATACACGACCAAATGTAAAATAGATAGCTAGTGGGAAGCAGCCGCATAGCACAAGGAGATCAGCTTGGTGCTTTGTGACCACCTAGAGGGGTGGGATAGGGAGGGTGGGAGGGAGGGAGATGCGAGAGGGAAGAGATATGGGAAAATATGTATATGTATAACTGATTCACTTTGTTATAAAGCAGAAACTAACACACCATTGTAAAGCAATTATACTCCAATAAAGGTGTTAAAAAAAAAAAAAGAAATGAAGACCCAGCACAGCGAAAAATAAATAATAAAAATAAATAATAAATAAATTTTTAAAAAAATTTTAAAAATATATATATATAAATAAAAATAAAATAAAATAAAATAAATGTCACAGGGATGTTATATACAGTACAGGGAATATAGTCGATATTTTATAATAATTATATGTGAAGTGTAATCTCTAAAAATATCAAATTACTATATTGTATACCTGAAAGTAACACAATATTGTAAGTCAACTATACATCAATTTTAAAACTATATATTTCAATATTCCTGAAATACTCTCAGAAATCTGGGCTATTAGCCTTTCTTTTGTTAAACCTCTTCCCCAGAATAGCCACTCTACTTATGCAGACATGAAAATGAGACCACATTACATACTGGATTTTACAGTTATAAACTTTGGAAACAATATTCCTAGTCCAGGCCCACTGAGTCATGAAAACATCCTCAGAATTTCTAGGGCATGCTTTTATTAACAACACTTTTCACAGAAATTGACATATCTGCACTCTCATGGGGGTGGCATAATTAGTTTACTAACATAGCCCTTAAGAGCTTGGAAAGGAAGTTATGAGGGAAACCAGTCCCATTTCAAACAAATTCTTTGCTCCCGGCCATGATGAACTGTCCAGTTCTCTCGGAAGCATCCTCCCCTACAGCCTTCGTAGGGAATATAGCCCTGCTGACACCTAGATATGGGGCTTCTGACCTCCAGAACTGTGAGACAATGAATGTCTGTTATTTTAAGCCATCCAGCTTGAGATAATGTGTTACTCCAGCTCCAGGAAATAAGCACAGTCATTATCTGGATCCTCCAACTACCTGCCCTAGTGTTGAAGCTGGAAGGCAACCAGGGCCATGGTGGGTGGGATTTCCTGGCTGTCAGCTGATTGACTGGGTTGTTGCCAAAGAAAGGAGAAGTCTCAGTTCACGATGGGTCCCATGAGATTGACGTGGAAAGAATGAAGTCAGAGGGAAGAAGCTAGAACAGAGAAAGCAAGTAGGAAAGAAGAGGTGAAGAGCAGAGGAAATGCTGGTGGGGCAGATGGGCTGGAGCAGCCTTGCTCGACAGTGGTCACGGTCCCAGGAAGACACAGCAGGCAAAGGGGCCAGTGAACAGTGGGGGAGGGAGCCCAGGATAAAGATGGAGCTCCTGAAAAGGCAGATGAAGACTCTTAAAATACTGTGGTAACCCTAAGAGAGAATCTGTGACTGGCTTGTAGAAGGAAAATGCAGTTGTCTGGCATCAACTTATTCATGGCTCTGGAGAGACCAAGTTTCCAAATATTCCTTAGACTCTGGGTAAAATAAGCCACTACAACTCCCTTGTCCCCAAAATGGTCATATAAGAACATCCCTGTGTGCTTTCAGTAGAAACGTCACCTGTTACTGAGTTCACTTCTTTTACTTCATAATTTAAAAGCAGTTTGTGAAATTTTTAACAAATTTATTCAACTGAGTTGTATTATTTTTTAAAAGATGACATAAGAGATTCAAGCTGAGCCATGACTTTAGATGGTAATGATCTCTTTTTAAAAAACCTTAAATAAAGACATTTGTGTGTTTTGAGTGTCCTTGTGTCTGTACATGGACTATTTTTGAAGGACTTTAAGCATATCAGTTAAACTCGAAAAAAACTTCCTGCAAACCACTGGGAACTATGAATATAAGCAGACTGAGAATATACTGGGTGTGTTATCTTCTGCTAATAACCCGTCCATCAAACTCTGGGGAAGGGAACATGTGTCATGGATGGATGGTGCCTCACATTTACCTGCTGTTTTCAGAAACACTGATTTCACCACATTTACCTGTGGTGAAAGAGCCTTTCAGAACCAGACTTAACCGAGACGAATGAGGCTATTGTTACAACAAAACAGAATATGTCCCAAGAAACAGGGCTGATGTCCTCCAATATTTCTATCTTCTTCCTGCTTCTCACTGATCTCACTGATGCCAAGTGCGCGTGTGCTGGAGCCGACCAGCACTGAATGGAGACAACATCGACCAATAGGCTGAAAGAGGTTTCTCATTAATTATGCACAGTCCCTTAGTGGAAATTCTGACCTGCTGTCACCTTAAAAAGGCATATTTTTAATGCCACTTGGGCTTCAAATTCTGTTGAAAGCAAGCCACGTGAGATCTTATTTATTTATTTTTGGCTGTGTTGGGTCTTCGTTTCTGTGCGAGGGCTTTCTCTAGTTGTGGCAAGTGGGGGCCACTCTTCATCGCGGTGCGCGGGCCTCTCACTGTCGCGGCCTTTCTTGTTGCGGAGCACAGGCTCCAGACGCGCAGGCTCAGTAGCTGTGACGCACGGGCTTAGCTGCTCCGCGGCATGTGGGATCTTCCCAGACCAGGGCTCGAACCCGTGTCCCCTGCATCAGCAGGCAGATTCTCAAACACTGTGCCACCAGGGAAGCCCTACGTGAGATCTTAGAAAACACTGTGGTTTCATACGTCTGTAAAACTGTCTTTACTTAACAATGGTGACTTTAAAGTATAAGAAAAAGATACAAACCATAGAAATTATCACATTGTTGAGGAATGCCCTTACTTTATTACACTCTACCAGCCAACAGCACAATATGACGTGAAAAAGAAATAAAGCCTGCAGGACTGAAGAGAAACAGCGCTACTGCAAAAATAAGAATGTTAAATGCTTCTGGCTGTCAATCACTGACCAGAGCTCTCTGGTCCATTAAAAAAGAACTAGGGAGAAAGTTACTGGGGTTTTTTTATTTAGTACCTTAGTTGTGGAAGATAACCAGGATAGAAGGTCCAGTGTATCATGCAATTACAAATGTCTTCATGCAAACTTTCTGAAAAACTGCAAATGATGAGAAAACAAGTAACTCAATAAATCACATTTGGCGGCATGTCCCCAGCTCAAAAAAGATTCAACCAAATATCCTAGCTGTTCACATCGATAGAACAACCCAGCAATTGATGTTCATAGTCATATCACAGAAGACTAAAGGAAATAATTGCATTAAGTACAGAATAATCACTTTACAAAGTCAGGAAAATATTTAATATGGTTCACAAACATTTCCATACAAAGGGCAAAAAAAAAAGGAGGGGATGGCACATAAAAGTACTGTTCAGAAACCTTATTGTCTGGTGTGCTTTTTCATCCAGTTTTGCCAGATAACCAAAGAGTCTTTATTTTCATAGACAAGAAAATGCTGTTCATGGACATTGAAAGAATAAATGGACAGCATAGGAAACATAATTTGGTGCCCGTTCAAAGGTTATTCTTAAGCACTGGCTTAAAAACACTCCCATTCACTTAAAGAATATCTGGTCCCTGGAATAAATGAGTGTGCTCTGTGGATGGTGATAGCAGGAATCTGAAAAGATGACGTTTATAAAATGCCATGGCTGGTCCACTAGTGTTTACTTGTTGCATCTTTGGAAACTGTTTTACTCCAAAGAGACCTAGGGCTGTGCAGGGAGTGTGGTGGGTACCTGCAGGGCAACAGCACGAATCGCTGGGATTGCTAACATTTGAAGCACCAGCCACTAAACGGAGGAATACGTGTGCTACCTTAGACTTACCTGGCACCACTGCTGATAGGAAATTTCTAAGTTCATCTGAATTTTTCAAATGTCTGAGATTACAAAACTGGGGCATTTTATTCTGGTTAAGGAAGGAACAGCCACACAATCCCCAGTCAGCACTGCTTGCATTTGCTTGGTAAGTTCCTTTCACTTTGTAGGTGTCTGACTGTGTTCAAAAGAGTTCTGATCCAATTGATGATTTCAGAGCTTTTAATTAAGCAAAGATTCAGGTCCCTACCTCTGAATAACTGAATGTAACTATACCTTGAGGGCAATGGTTATTTAAATAAACAAGGCAATTCGAACTCAAAAGCCCATTTCCAAATATAATGCAGCAGAGTAGTTCATAATTTAAAGAATATCTGCTTCACATCACCTAAAGGAACGTTTGGATTTCTATCATGGATGCTAGTGGAGCACAAATAATGAAATGTGACTAACCCTCACGAAACTGAAAAGCATGTACTAGGAAGAAAATAAGAGGCTGTCATAGCAAAGAGCACACAGTGTTAACGTGAGGATTAATGCCTATATAGGGTCAGCAGGTAATAAATGGTGATTTTGTTGATTAAGCTGTAAATTCTGTCTTTATTATGGGGGTTTTCCCAGCCTTATACCCTAAAATGAACACTCTTTTGTTACTTATAAAACCAAGTTAAATCCCACATCTTCCACTTCCCGTGTGACCTTGGGCAAGTTACTTTACTTCCTTGAATCTCAATTTCCTCATCTGTCCAGTGGAATGACCGACTTCCCGCAAGGAGTGCAAATCTAGACAGAGTGCTTGCCCGTAGTATATAATATTAGTATTAGTTTAAAAGTCAATTAAAATCAGTGCTTAAAATCAGGAGTGTGCATCACTAAAAATCTTCATGGCTGTGTATCTGTATAACTAGATCCATCAGGAAGATGTAGGAAAGTTATAGTTTCATAGAACAATTAAGCGTATGATAGGCCAGAAGCTCCCTTGAAAGGAAAAGAAGTCCCTTGGAAGGAATATGATTCAAACTGGCACTGCGCTCCATCTCTTACAAAGCTGTCCATGCATTCAAACACACATTTACTGAGTTCTTGCTTCATTTCTTCCATCCTCCACTTCATACGACACATCGATTTTCCACAATGTGCCAAGATCCGTGCACTTAATTTCACATTCATTATTTTGTCACTGCTCAGAAAAATGTTTAAAGTATTATCAATTCAATAGTTTTTAAAATGAGAAAACAGCAACTCAGACCATTGGAAGGGCATCTCCAAAGTTGCATCAGTGAAGAAAAGAAAAGTCGGTGTTGGACCTTGTGTTACAACCTCCGGGCCTGTTGAAATATCCCACGTGGCTAAAACCACCAGGCATGAACTGGGTGCTGAGGGTTCCATTAACTACCTCAGGTACGTATGTGTGTGCCCTACCCTCTCTTTCCCACAGAGCAGCCAGTCACCTCTGAAAACCACAGGTCTGGCCATTTCTTACCTGCTCACCACCTGTAGAGGTCTGGCCATTGCACTCGGACTGAAATCCCAAAGCTTAGCCCTTCACCATGGCCACACCCACTCTCTAGCCTCACTTCTGGCTTATTCCTTCCATCCCCACCCCATCCAGCCATCACATTGTCATACCCAGCTCTTCCCTGCTTCTGCCTGGGTCCTCCTTTGCTGGACTCTCAGCCATACATATTTCAAACCAAGTTAAAGTCTGTGTCTTCTTCTTGGACTCATACTGACTCACCTTGTTCTAATTCTATTATGGTTTATTCTTTACCAGAGAAGCAGAGTCACTAAGCCACTGCTGTAACCTAAAGCAGAGCTGCCCTTGAGCCTGCCTACATCAGCCAAACTGACACAGCAAAAGTAAACAATCTGTCTAAGCCATTGGGTTATAGGGTTGTTTGTTATGCAGCAACAGCTAACTGATACACTGATTTTAGGGTTTGCCTTAGAGATTACAACATGCACCTTCAATTTATTAAACTCTGATATTAATTGATACTTCCCAGATGATGCAAAGAACTTTGAACATGTAAACTCCATTTACCCATTCAAATGTACATTATTTTTGTGTATATTAAATATTTATTTATTCAAACTCTACAAGACACTATTATTAGTAGGGTAGTTTTTTACTATCACTCTTTATATTTATCCTATTTATTAAACCTAATTTCTTTCTGTCTCTCTAACCTTCTAGGTTGGAATTAATTTCACTCTGCCTAAAGATAGCCCTTTAGAATTTCTGTTAGAGCAGTTCTACTGGTTACAAATGCTCTTGATGTTTTTTGTCCCAAAATGTTTTTATTTCTCCTTTATTTTTGCTATAAATTGAATTCGAAATTGTCAGTTATTTTACGTCAGCACAAGAAAAAGAGACACTGTTTTCTGGTTTTAATTTTTGCTATTGTTCTCAGGATTTGATCTAGATGTTGTTTTTCTGAAAGTTAATATTTATTATTTCTCTACTTTCTTTTAAGATATTTATCTTTCTCTTTGGTATTATCAGTGTCACTATTTTATTTTCAATCTTTCTCTGATGTCTGCTGCGACTCCGATTTAATAAGTTTCATTTCTTCTTATTTCATTTTGTATATCTTTTCTACTTCTTGTATTTTTAAATCCTTTTACATTTCTGTGTCTAAATTTGGATTTTTCTTGCCCATCTTCCAGTTCACTAACTCTCTTTTCAGCTGTGGCTCCTGTGCTGTTAAATCCACTTATTGAGTTCTTAATTAACTTATAACATTTTGCAGCTCTAGAATTTCTATTTGGTTCTTTTTCAAAATTGCAATGTCACTTGTTTGTTTCTAAAACTGTTCATCTTTTTAGCCTTTTTTCATTATCTTCTGATTATAGTAAATATCATTATTTAAAAGTTTGTACTTGGTGATTCCAATATCTCATAGCTTTTCATGTTTTCTTTTTCTTTTCATTCATGTGGTTTCTCTATGTATGCCAGGCTATCTTTGATTTTTGTGCCAAGAATTTTATTTTTCTAGACCCCAAGGGCACTAGCAATCTAGGATCAAAGTTATCCAATTTCAGAAAGTGATGTTTTTCTGAGCACCCAGGTGACTCAGTGTCGGGCTGCAGCCTATGTAAAAGCTGGTTTCCTAGGGTACAAACTTTCACATTCCAAGAAAAGGCAAAAGAGATTTATCAAGGTACTACTTTGGTGGACCTCCAACTCCCACATTTGTCCCTCTAAGAGCCTGACAAATGAACCACTTCACCTCTTAACCTGTGTTGTATAATGGCAAATGCTCCAAGGCCAACGCTGTCCAAATGCTAACTTCACCCTTATGGATTTCTCCTAATCTTGGCCAAATAACTCAGTACCTTGTTAAGCCTCTTCTGTGTTCAAGAACATTTTTTTTAAACATCTTTATTGGAGTATAATTGCTTTACAATGGTGTGTTAGTTTCTGCTGTATAACAAAGTGAATCAGCTATACATATACATATATCCCCATATCTCCTCCCTCTTGTGTCTCCCTCCCACCCTCCCTATCCCACCCCTCTAGGTGGTCACAAAGCACCTAGCTGATCTCCCTGTGCTTCAAGAACATTTTTATAGCCTATAATTTACTCTATATGTTGTTCCAGTAGTCTTTAGTGGGAGGGTTGAACTGAATTCCTAGTCCACTAACATGCTAGTAGAAACCTCCCTCTTTTGCTCTTAAATACACAAATCTGGCCTCCTGCATGCACAATGCCACTGAAATTTGAAACAGTTATTGTCAAATCCAATCTTCCCAATACACCAAGCTAATCCTAACCCTCAGTAAATAACCTTTATTCACTACTAAGCAGTATGTTAATGCTCTCCCCCAATATTTTCTATCTATACATAGAAACATGCATGTGTATACACACACACACACACACTTGCACACACATAGACCAAGAAAAGTGCAAAGTTCACATATTGATATGTAACTCACTCTTTTCACTTAACAGTTTAAGTGTTTAATTTTTTACATGCTAAATCTTTTGCATGTCAATGTCTATAATCACATGCCATTCTTATTAAAATTTATGTATCACTTCAGGTATGTATTTACTAAAATGTATTATCTTATATTCTTTTTGCTGGACATTTAGCAATTTTCTTTCTGTTTTTTTAAATTTTAAATAATGCTGAAATTAATTCCCTTGAATATGAATATATAGATTCTTGTGCAATTTTATTTTGGCATAGATTCCTTGAAATGTTAATACTGAGTCACAGTGTACAGGGATTTAACATTTTTAACTTAAAAATCTATTAAGATACTGCCAAATATCTTCACTACATTTGGAAATCTTAATTTCTTACTTTGTGACAAATTGGTATGAAATTCCAGTTCTAACTTCAGTTTATGTTGATTTACGTTTAATGGACACCTAATTGAAAAAAGAAACCTCATGGGACTATATGATCTTCAATAAAATAATCCTGAATTTACTAAATTATGATATTTGTCTATTTCATCAGCCAATTGTGCAAAAGTTTTATTAAAATTTGGCTATTAAACATCTATGTTCTATAATGTCAATCAATTAATCTTTCAAAGTAATCAGAATGTGCATCCTTTTTTTGTGACCATTTTTTTTAACCCATCTCTCTGTAACTCTGAAGTTTCTTCTCATATCTTAAAAATTTATATGATTTTTTTAACTTTTTATTTTACATTCTAGTATAGTTGATTAACAACATTGTGTTCTTTTCAGGTGTACAGCAAAGTGATTCAGTTATACATATACATGTATCTATTCTTTTTCAAATTCTTTTCCCATTTATGTTGTTACATAATATTGAGCATAGTTCCCTATACTATCCAGTAGGTCCTTGTTGGTTATCTATTTTAAATATAGCAGTGCGTACATATCAATCCAAAACTCCCAATCTATCCCTTCCCCCCACCCTTCCCTGCCCTGTAACCATAAGTTTCTTTTCTAAGACTGAGTCTGTTTCTGTTTGTAAATAAGTTCATTTGTATCATTTCTTTTTAGATTCCGCATATAGGTGATATCATACAATATTTCTCTTTCTCTGTCTGACTTACTTCACTCAGTATGACAATCTCTAGGTCCATCCATGTTGCTGCAAATGGCATTATATCATTCTTTTTAATGGCTAATATTCCATTATATATATATATATATATATATGCCACATCTTCTTTATCCATTCATCCGTCGATGGACATTTAGGTTGCTTTCATGTCTTGGCTATTGTAAACAGTGCTGCAATGAACATTGGGGTGCATGTATCCTTTCAGACCACGCTTTTCTCTGGAAATATGCCCAGGAGTTGGATTGCAGGATCATATGGTGGCTCTATTTTTAGTTTTTTAAGGAACCTCCATACCACAGTGACTATAACAATTTACATTCCCACCACTTGTGTAGGAAGGTTCCCTTAGAATGTACACACTTTTATGTGTTAAACAAATAGGTTTAAAACTCTCTGAAAGTCATCATTTGGAAGATTATTAGATGACAGAAAATTGTTTTCAGTTTTTTAAGTATGTGGACATAAATAATTTTATAGAGGACAGTAACTTCAACAACACTATCATGTGGCTCCAATTACAATGAAGAAAATATATCCATATGCCTGTTTCCCAGTGCTTTTGTCAGGGTGAATGTTTCTTTCAAAATGTTATTGCTTTCTCATGCTTTGTTAAAATGCCATCTTTACCTGGAAGAAATATATTAGCTGTTTTTTTTAATTGAAGTGTAGTTGATTTACAATATTATATTAGTTGCAGGTGTATAGCATAGTGATTCAGTATTTTTGCAGAGTATACTCCATTATAAGTTATTACAAGATAATGGTCATAATTCCCTGTGCTATACACTGTATCTTTGTTGCTGATTTATTTTATACGTAGTAGTTTGTGAAGGGGGGAGGGACAAGTTAGGGGTAGGTACAGGATTAACAGATATCTTAGCTTTTTTTTTAATTGAAGTGTAGTTGATTTACAATATTATATTAGTTGCAGGTGTAAAGCATAGTGATTCAGTATTTATGCAGAGTATACTCCATTATAAGTTATTACAAGATAATGGCCATAATTCCCTGTGCTATACACTGTATCTTTGTTGCTTATTTATTTTATATGTACTAGTTTGTGAAGTGGGGAGGGACAAGTTAGGGGTGGTAGGTATAGGATTAACAGATACAGTAGCTGTTTTTAGAATTAGACGCTACTTACTACTGGCATCATGTCTCAGGATGTCATCTTGTGGGAAGGGGTGGAGGAGGCTCCTCTCCCCACCCCCACCCCATCATTTCCCCCATAGTTGAAAAGAGCATGTGTTCTTCTGAGACAGGCAGCGTTTCCCAGGTGTTAGGGACACCACGAGAGAGCCCTTTGGCACAACACAGATCTTTCTTATGCTGTTGGGAATCAGGGTTTGGAGAGCAGTAAAATGTGGGTGCAGATATACAGAGAAAGAGTTCCCGTTTATTATACCCTGAAGAGATTAATAAGCCCAAGCCCAAGGCAATATAACATGGAACGTTTTAGAAAGCATTTTCAGAAACTGTCTTCTCCCCCAAAGGTAAATCATAACTTCAATGGAGTAGGTGTCCAAGACCCAGCAATCCGTCTAATGACCACCCAAAATTCACTCCTTTTGGGCAGATTGCTGTGTAGAGCTCAGCTGGCAGAGATGTGACAAGGACGGAATCCCATTAGGACAAACTTCCTGACAGGTAGCAGACACATGGCCTGAGGTTAAATCCAAATGTCTTCTTCAAACAGTTAACGTAGCACAGAGAATGCAGACATGTGACCGGTTCTTATTTTACCTTGATACACAGACAACAACATATATCTGAAATTGAAATGCTGTTGGTTGTGTGTTGAATTGTCCTAATTATCATTAGTATTCCTATTACTTACAAGTCAGATAAATTACAGGCTTACCTTCTGTTTTTGATAACTATATTATGAAACAATTATGATATCTACCTAGATTTGAAAATTTCTGATGTGAGGAAGATCAACAAATTCAGTGATCGTATAACAGTTAAAAATAATGTGTATTTATTATGTGCAAATGATAAAAACATTTTCTCTGGAGATCAGATTCTATTAAAGTACAACACAAGTCATTGCAGTTTTGTGAATTCAGCTTGTTCTTTGCAAAATTATTCATGCCTGGTTTAAATATTCTTACATCCTACCGCAGTGCAGCAGATGCTCATTTTGTACCAGACAGGGTTCAGGTACTGGACAAAGATGAAAAACAGCCCATGCTCCCCATTCTACTTTAGTCATGTGTTTGTTTGTCTTCCTTTCCTACTAGGAAATGAGTGCCTTGAGGACAGAGCCTGTGGGATTCATGTCTGCATAGCACGTGAAATAATATCCTGTAGCATCTCAAATATGCTTGTTGAATTAACTAACGAATCAATCCAATTACTGTTCTTTCTTAAATTCAAAGTCTTGGCTCCAAGGGATCAGTGGTTTCATTTTCGATGGGAATCAGTGATTCTTGACAAACCCAACAGTTTCTTCGCTAAAAGATGAGCCGATCAGTAGCGACACTTTTCCTGAAGTGCTTGCATTGTGATTTCTGCGTTCCCAAGAGGTGGAAAGCTATGGTATCATAACGCTTACCTGCCTTCACCACGAGCGTCTGTATAGAAGAGAATGGCCAGCATTACAAAAATGGCTTCATTGTAAAAGATAAAACCCCAGTCTTTGATGATGCCACGTGTCGAGTCTGACATCTGTCCCACTCGCCCCACCTCCAAGGAATTTTTAGCGGAGAAAAGGGAACCAGGACAAGTCAACAAACATCCTGAGTAAGGCTGATGACCTGTATGGCCAGTGCCCAGAGAGAAGCAGATGCTCTGGGAATGCAGAGGAAGAGCAGTCCCTTCTGGGTCTGGGCATCCACTGCAGCTCCTTAAAAACATAGCCTCTGTTTCCGCTGTCTCAGGCACCGGCGGAGAAGTCAGCCAGGTTTGGATGCGGGTCCCTGCTTTGTTGCTCACAGCAGCATGGTATTGTCTGTTGCTTCGCCTTCTGCACTTCCATACCCTCACATGTCAAACGGGAACAAAAATACTTACCTTGAAGGTTTTAATAAAAAAACAAATGTGTAACTAGCACCATGATGAGTCCACATCACTCCCGGTTTCCTGGAATCTGAACCATGACCAAGACAGGCAAGGCATTTCCCTCAAAAGCTGACTTTCCCCTCAGTGGGTGGATGAGCAAGAAGCAAGAACGAATGAAGAAGGCCTGGAATTGACAAGTGAGATCAAGAAATGAAGCTGGCAACAGGGAGAGACTGTCTTCAGAGTAAGGTGCTCCGATGGCAGGAACCTGTGAGTAAGACAAAAACGCAAGGTCATCAGCCCGTCAAAGCCTACTTTCCTAACCACAAACACCATAGCTTCTTTCACAGTGATGCGTGTTTCCCACCTGTGCCGGGCATCGCTGTGCTTCCTATTCTGTCTCGTGGCCCAGAAGATCCTCTAACAAGCCTGGGTAGTTTTTACACCTGTGGCCTTGGTGGCTGAGAATCATGCTGTTGTAACATTTGCACACTTGTAAGTCTAGTCATGGACCTACAAAGGAAGTGTAATTATGGCTTTGGTACAAAAAGCACATTGAACACTAGGTTCACTTTTCTAAAATATGGAATGAGAGTTCATTAAATTTTCCAAAATTAAAGAACTACAACTTAAGGGTTTTTATTTAAAATTATGAGTTGTTCATTATAATTTGTATTTTCGTCTCTTAATTTTAATAAATAATTTTGGATCTTTAGAATATAAATGACATTTTGGAAAAAAAAATCTTAAAATGATTTCAAATTTTCAAAAATTTTACATTTTCTTTAATATACTTTTTAAAGTGCACTTTTAATACAATGATATTTTACTGTTTAATCATTTAGATCATTATTGTCTAACAGAATATCAGTTTTGTTCAAATTATATTGAAATAATAATAAATTGTATGGAATAAATATACAGTAACTTACAAATTACACATGTATGTAATGTTATTACCACTGCAACCTGCATAGTTCATGAACAGGACATCCAGATATGAGCAAGGATGATCAATGTCTTTTTTTTTTTAATTAATTAATTTATTTGGCTGTATTGGGTCTTTGTTGCTGCGCCCATGCTTTCTCTAGCTGTGGCGAGTGGGGGCCACTCTTCGTTGCAGTGCGTGGACTTCGCGGGCTTCTCATTGCAGTGGCTTCTCTTGTTGCGGAGCACAGGCTCTAGGCGCACGGGCTTCAGTAGTTGTGGCTCATGGGCTCTAGAGTGCAGGCTCAGTAGTTGTGGCACATGGGCTTAGTTGCTCCGCGGCATGTGGGATCTTCCCGGACAAGGGCTCGAACCCATGTCCCCTGCATCGGCAGGCGGACTCTCAACCACTGCGCCACCAGGGAAGCCCAAGGATGATCAATTTCAGTTGCCTTTTATTCTAGATAACTTTCAGTGATTTGAAACAATAATTTTTAATTTGTTCATTAAAGTGGTACACTTGTCAGAAAGGATGAAGAAATATATTTAACTTTTTGTTAGCTTGACTTATAACTTTAAGATATTTATATATATGGGGTACAGGCCTCCATGTGTAACCTTGTCGTGACTTCCCTGAATAGGAATAGCTGAACTGAATACATAGTATGTCAATGATAGGGCTGTAGAAAAAGTGACTCAGTGTAAGGGACACATGGGTGCCAAGTGACACATGAGCAGACCACTGAAGGAAGAGAAGGAGCAGGCAGTGTGGATACCTGGACAGGGGCATAACGAAGGAGAAATGATCAATGCAAAGGTGCAAGGCTGGAGCACCCTGATGTGCTCAGAGAAGATGGAGAGAGAGAGATGGGATTTGAGGAGATACTTCGACTTTCATCTGTTTTATAGATTGAGGTTTTTTGGAATAAATCACTGAAAAACAAACAGAGAAATTGCTGCCAAAATGCTTGAAAAAAATTCTTGTGAATGATCATGGTTTGCTCATTGCTCTGGTGTCAAGGAAACTCAGGGCTATTTCTGTGAGCCTGTGCTGGTGATTAAACAGTATGAAAAGATGCTCAATATCATTAATTATTAGAGAAATTCAAATCAAAACTACAATGAGGTATCACCTCACACTGGTCAGAATGGCCATCATCAAAAAATCTACAAACAATAAATGCTGGAGAGGGTGTGGAGAAAAGGGAACCCTCTTGCACTGTTGGTGGGAATGTAAATTGATACAGCCACTATGGAGAACAGTATGGAGGTTCCTTAAAAAACTAATAATAGAACTACCACATGACCCAGCAATCCCACTCCTGGGCATATATCCAGAGAAAACCATAATTCAAAAAGATACATGCACCCCAATGTTCATTGCAGCACTATTTACAATAGCCAGGACATGGAAGCAACTTAAATGTCCATCAAGAGAGGAATGAATAAAGACGATGTGGTACATATATACAGTGGAATATTACTCGGCCATTAAAAGGAATGAAATTGTGCCATTTGCAGAGACGTGGATAGACCTAGAGACTGTCATACAGAATGAAGTAAGTCAGAAAGAGAAAAACAAATATCGTATATTAATGCATATATGTGTAATCTAGAAAAATGGTACAGATGAACTTATTGGCAAAGCAGAAATAGAGTCACAGATGTAGAAAACAAACTGATGGTTACCAAGGGGGGAAAGGGGGGGTGGGATGAATTGGGAGATTAGGATTGACATATATACACTACTATGTATAAAATAGGTAACTAATGAGAACCTACTATATAGCACAGGGAACTCTACTCAGTGCTCTGTTGTGACCTAAGTGGGAAGGAAATCCAAAAAAGAGGGGATATATGTATACATATAGTTGATCCACTTCACTGTACAGCAGGAACTAACACAACATTGTAAGGCAACTATACCTCCAATTAAAAAAAAAAAGAATATGCTTTGTGGACTAGCCTTACCTACCTCTTGCTTTACTTTTCTATCCATATTTTGCATTTCATCCTTCCTGGATTTCTATTGCTTTATCCTATTTTGTTGCATAAGTGCTGGTATAATCATTGTACCAGATAGTGTAAGCTGGTCAGACGTTTCTTTAAAGAAGGAGGAGGAACAATGTACAGACTCAGACACAAGGATACTAGCACTGGAAGGGGAAACAAGTTGCGTGGGAAGATGCATTGTTTTACACGTATTGAGGTTGCCATGGGGGTGAAAATAAAAAATGGAAGCTGCTTGAGGGAAAAGAGGACCTGGAAGATGGGAAGGAGGTCAGAGGAGAAAGTCAAGGTGAGCATCTCAGCAAAGAAGTGTTGCTTGATGGTGGTGTGATGGTGGGTGAGCCAGGTGTGATGAGCAGAATAACAGCCCCCAAAGGTGTCCATGTCCTAATCCCTGGAACCAGTAAATAAGTCACGTTACATCTGCAAAGTTCCTTGCAGATGGGATTTAGGGTTGGGAACTTGAGATGGGGAGATCATCCTGCATCATCCAGATGGGCCAATGCAAGCACATGATCCTTAAAAATCTTTCTCAGCCCTGATCAGAGAGAGATTTGCTGACATTAATGGCTTTCAAGGTGGAGGAAGGCAACCACACACCAGGGAAAGCAGGCAGACTTAGAAGCTGTAAAACACAAGGATTTACCCCTAGAGCCTCCAGAAGGAATGCAGCCCTACTGACACCTTGATCTTAGTCCCATGAGACATGTGTTGGACTTCTGACCTCAAGAACTGTAAAATAACAAATATATACAATTTAGTCACTAAATTTTGATGATTTGTTTAAGCAGCAATAGGAAGCTAAGATTTAGTCAAGAGAAAGAGATAAGCCCAGTAAGGATGAACCCAAAGAGCAATTGCAACCCTGGCTGCTTCCCCACATGAACCTAGGGACAGGACAGGAATAAACACGCAGATGTAGAGAATGGACTTGAGGACACGGGGAGGGGGAAGGGTAAGCTGGGACAAATTGAGAGAGTAGCAATGACACATGCACACTACCAAATGTAAAATAGATAGCTAATGGGAAGCAGCTGCATAGCACAGGGAGATCAGCTCGGTGCTTTGTGACCACCTAGAGGGGTGAGATAGGGAGGGTGGGAGGGAGATGCAAGAGGGAGGGGATATGGGGATATACGTATGCATATAGCTGATTCACTTTGTTATACAGCAGAAACTAATACAACATTGTAAAGCAATTATACTCCAATAAAGATGTTAAAAAAAAAAAAAAAGAAAGAAATATGCCAGCCTAGGAAACACTTCTCAGCCTAGTCAATGGGACACCTTCAAATCCGCCACAGTCCACCCCTTGCCAACTTGGCACTCATATGCATCTCTCTAAACCATAATTCATTTTCAAATAAAGATAATATCAAAGTCACGCTTTTCACTAATGTGATGCAACCATCTCGTGTACAACCAAAAACAAACTAATACTTTCTGCAGAAGAGAATATACTCAGCTCATGTCTATGGGTTTATGGACTATCCTGTACAACCAGCAAGAGGAAGAAAATCCCAAGCTGGGTACTATGGGTGGATTGGCTCAGATTGTAGGTGAGAGCTGAGAATAGGTGGCAGCTGACCACAGCCTTGCTCAAGTGTGGTCTTAAAAGACAGTGGAGAGGGAAATCCCCCCAATGGGCAGAGGCTTGGGCAATGCACTTGGCTGTCCACTGTGTATAGAGACAGAAGGGACAGGAGGGTAGAATAGACACAGGACTGGCGGGACGGTGATGAATGTGCCGATCAGCTCGTCAGCAGCCTGGAAAGCAGAAGACTGGTCAATGGACCCAAAGAATGTTGCACAGAGGCATGCGGAAGGACATGCAGGAGTGGGTGGGTGTTAAGCAGAATCATCTCTGTATCACGTAAGAGCATCTAACACAGAAGATACACTGAGCAGACAAAGTGACTCAGCCAGTCGACATCAGCCAGTCTCTGTCACTGGCTTAAATCACAATAGATTCCTTTAGACTCTGAGCTCCTACAGGGCAGGGACCCTATTACATCGATTGATCTTTGTGTCCCAGGTATTATGCACTGTATCATGGAAAAAATCAGTGCCTTCATTCACTTGGCATCCTTCTTTGGGTTGTTGTTTTGTTCTTCCATTTTCTAGTTGGAAATAAAAGGAAAAAACCAACTCATAAAAATCACTGTGCAGTGCACAAATCACTTTCACATCCAAGATCAAAGGGGTTTGTCTTAAAAAAACAAAGTGTGACAAAACTGACCTTGGTGGTATTTTTTGTGATCTCCATGCCTAGTCCTTGAGTCCAGAGAAACGGCAAATGCCTAGCATGCTTGCTGACAATAAGAGAGTTAAATATCTATTTTTCCACACACCATAAACAATGTTCAGGGACTCGAAGACACTGAAACTGTGCAATAACAAATTCATATTTATGTTTTAGCAGGAAGAAAACCTCAGTCTTTTTTTAGCTAATAATTATATCAACCAGGTTTGGCAGCCTGAGGCTGTTTTTCTTCTCCCCAGACAAGGTCTTTCCTACAGTAAGATATAAATAATGATTTAACTTTTTTAGACCCAATAAGCCCACACACACTGTAAATTTATAGCTGTCCTCCATCCGTGAGAACAATAAGTGCATCTTGATAAAGAAAAAACTCGAATTTCTTCAACTCTAAACCTAGTCTTTAATTAAAAATAAAAAGGTAAATCTTTTCAGTCTAAATATAGTTAGTTTTACCCTGAAAACATGTATGAAAGTACATTTGAAATTGAGTTTGCATTTTAATTGAATAGACCAAAAAAATCACTTTAGTCATAATATAAGGCAGTAGTATGAGCAATAAAATTGGCTGTTCCTACATATTTCTATGGTTTGGAAAACAGGAAACTTCAGGTATCAGCGGTTGGGATGGGGTATGGATTATGAAAGTCCCTTGACTGACATCTCTGATGATGTGCCTTGTTTTGTACCCTTTCATGCCCATGTTGAATCATCTCATCTAGACCTGGTCAGATCCAGGGAGATTCTACTGTGAATACCCCACAGCACCCAGCCCAGTGCCTTAAGCAGTCAACAGTATTTGTTGATTGTGCAAAGGAATGATAAAAAGCCATTTGCAACATTTCCATGTAAGTCCAAAAAAATTTTTTAATTAATTTTTATCGGAGTATAGTTGCTTTACAATGTTGTGTTGGTTTCTACTGTACAGCAAAATGAATCAGTTATACATATACATATATCCCCTCTTTTTTGGATTTCCTTCCTAGTTAGGTCACCATAGAGCATTAAGTAGAGTTCCCTGTGCTATACAGTATGTTCTCATTAGTTGTCTATTTTATGGAAACAAATGTTAATGAAGCAAAAAATCAGAGCTACTAAGAAGAGTAGATGACCAGTTCATCGGCCATGTTTTCATTCATATAAAGTACTGCAGTGATGGTCCATGTCACCCAGACACAGGGCTTGCCATGTGTTGCCATTCATGCTGGAGCATCATTGCCCTACAATTCCTTCTAAGATGGGGAGACTGAGGCTAAGAGATGTGAAAGGACCACCTAAGTCACAAGGCTGGTAAGAGGGAAAGCAGCAATGCAAGCCCTCACTTGCCTGGCTCCTGGGACTACATCCTCAGCGGCTCCAGGGCCACAATCCTGGCTAAGCTGGCTGGTTTCTAAGAACCAGAAGAGGAGCCAACTCCACCATTTCCACCGGAGGTGCCAATGGTGTAACAGCCACAGCCTTCATTATTGGACAGTTTTTTCGATGGCCAAACTCAGGCCTTCTTGTTGCCCTAATTATATACTTATAAATCTTCATTTTCTTAATGGTAAAATTGGGCGTCTAAGGATATGTTGCTTCACCATTTGTCTATCACTTTTCTTGTTCATGGCCTTTATCCATTTTTCTGTTAGTTCTTTGGTCTCCTCCTCCTTGTGGGTCTTTCACATTGCACGGGTGAATTCCTTGTGTGTTACACATCATGAAAACTCTCCTGGTCTGTCACTGATCTTTTACTCTGCCTATGCCAGGTTTTACTCAAAACTCTCTTTTTTCATGTAGTGAAGCAGTCAATTTGCATTATATTATTGTTTGGGGGTTTCATTTGTCAGAGTAAAATTTAAGGTCTTAAATTATTTCATTAAACGAAGCTGGAATTTTTTAAAAAAATGTTTCGGCTGCATTCCATCAAGTGCAAATACAAGTAATCATCTGAACTCAACTGTCCTAAAGGTACTTATTTTCTCATTTTTTTAATGTGATTTATCAATCTAACACTTAATGCTTTGAGTTTTTAATTTTAACTGGAGAAGGAATGGAACATAGAGGTTAGAGCTGCACTGATATGATAGCTGCCAGCCACATGTGTCTATTTAAACTTAAATTCAGTAAGAAAGACTGCCTCAGTTGCAGTAGTGACATTTCCAATGCTCAATAGCCACATTGCTAGTGGCTACCATGCAGGGCAGTGCAGATATGAAATAGCCCCATTATCTCAGAAAGTACTATTGACAACATTGGGTCAGATCCTGAATTTCAGAGGCTGCCTCCTTTGAAAAATATCTCAGCCACCATGCTTTGCTAGTGTTTGATCTTGAGTAGGTTACTGAAACTCTCTGTTCCTCAGTTCTCTCATCTGAAAATGGTTGCATAGCAGAACTACGTCTTCAGATAGTTGTGTGGATTAAATGAGTTAATACGTATAAACTATTTAGAACTGTGTCTGGAACACAGTAGGTACTCAATAAGTATTAGCTATTATAATAATAATTATTATATGATAAAATTAATGTTATATTACTTATATTGTATATTAACTCCTCTGATTTTTATTCTTCCTGAGTAGTTTGGAGCTATGGTATAATAACAACTGCCAAAGACCTTTTTCTCAAACCATCTTAAAACTAAAGTGATATAAGTTCATGTCTATTATTATTAGTAGTGTTCTGAACAAGTTAACATTTGGACCCATATTAGTGAATTATACCCAACCAATTTATCACCTTAGGTGTGCACTGTATAATAAATATAAAAGCAATTATAATTTGTACAAATCCTACTATGTGTATGTTCCATGCTAGGCATTTTCATACAATGTTATTTAACCTTCACACACACAAAAAAATTTACAAGGCAGTTGTTTTCATTTCTAATTAAAATAAATAGAAACTAACACTTGGAGAGTAACCTAAACAACCAAGACCCAAATTAGCCAAGACAGCTAGTAAGTGACAGGGTGACATAGCTTGGATTTGAACACAGCCCATCCTGTCTCTGTGAATGTTTATAGTGACAAGAAGTAGAACTTCTATGTGAAGGTCTATAATCTCAGAGTATAAACAAAATCCCATTGTTGCTACACAGAGAAAAAATGACATAAGTGCCATTCCAGCTAATAATTTACAGTGGCAGCTGAACTTCAGAAAAACGAAGGATTATCAAGTAAAAACCACTGTTCACTTAACAGAAGTTAAAAATGGGGAGAGAAATAACACTAAGCTCATGGGAATAAAACTAGATAAATAATTGCAGTTACCACAGTACCTCACACAGAGTAAACCACCTTAAATGTTAGCTCTAAACATTATGAAGAGGAGGAAGGGGGAAGAAAGAAACAGAAATAGAGAAGAATAAATGAAGAGAAAGGGGGAAATTGATAATGAATTAACTCTGTGAAAATGCCTGTTTTTAAGCTGCTATTCTTAAAAATGAACTCATATAATATGGTATGTTGGCCTTTATCCCACAGCAACACTGTGAACTAACTAACACAGATAGTATTTCCATTTTATAGGTGAATATAGATTTTCAAAGAAGTGAACCAACCAGTGTATAATCACAGTGGTATTAAAATGTAGATCTTTGTTACATTGGCATTAATGGCCATCTTTTTCTAGTCAGAAAGGAGCTATTCCTATCTCCCAATGGTAAACTAACTGCCAGCTGCTGATCATTTACTGATTAAGTTACATACCATGCTTCCTTTGGCAAACTGCAGCCATTCATTCATCTACTCAACCACTATTTAATGAAACCTTCTAAGGACCAGTTCCTGGGCTTGACACAAGGGACACAGAGGCAAATGAGGCAGACACAGACTTTGTCCTCATGAATCTTACAATATGGCAAGAGCAAGAGGCATAAACCAAGTCATGGTTAGTGTGATGAATGAGGATTTAATAGAAGTAACTAGCTCAATCTATAAAAGAAGGAAATGCTTTCCTGAGAAAACAATATTTGAGCTGATTATGTCCATGTTGTGGGGAAGGGAGAATGGGGAGAGAAGAAGACAAAGAAAATATGATAGACTCACCTAATCTTGGGGTGATCATATACATCTACCTGTTGGGTTAGGTTTGGTCATAGGATTTGATCTAACCAATGGAATGGGAATGGAAATAACATGAGTCAATCTGGGGCAGAAACTTCAGGAGCCAGTGTGAGGTTTTCCATGCTCTCCTTTCCTTGTTCCTGGGACTATACAAGCACATGTCAAGATGAAACCTGTCAGTATGGGTACCTGCGTCACTGTGATATACAGAGCCCCATTTTTGACCAATTTGGACACAGATAGAGAATATTTTTGAAGCAGTAAGAATAAATGTTGGGTTAAGAAGGCTAGAGATGCTTGTGATTTGGTCAAAAGCAGAGGGAGTGGGGATAAGAAAAAATAGATGTGTTTGAGAGGTATTTAGAAGAAATAATCAGCTAGGTTTGGAAACTGAGTGATGATGTAGAACAAAGAACTGAAAGGAATTAAGGATGTTTGTGAAGCTTAGGGAAAGATAATGCTATTTGATCACATTTAGATTGAGAAGCCCAAGAGGCATCTAAGTAGAGTTGTTTTAGGTGTGGCTATGCAGCATAGAGGAGCTCACAATGAAAGGTCTTCTCTGGAGACATCCCTTCGAGAGTCATCAATATATAGATGCTAATGAAGCTGCTGGAATGGGTGAGCTCACTCAGGGAGAGGGTGTGAACGTTAGGAGGACGAGGAGACAATGGCAAAGCAGAATGACCAGATGGCAAGGAAGGAAATCAACAGGATGTTTTTTAAGTAGGGTAAGGACAACAGAATCAAATGATTTAGAGTGTTCAAGAAAGCCAAGGGCTGAAAATGTCCATCAGAGTTTCTGATGTGGAAGCTGTTGGTGACTTTATTGAGAGTTTTGGTGGAGGGACAGTGGGAAAATTCAGAATGTTGTGGATTTAAGAATGAATAGAGGATGGACTAGAAAATTTGGACCAATACTTCTACTGAGAACAAGCAGAAAACTTGGACATGATCTAAAAAGTCTGCTGGAAGATATTAGAGAGAGCTAATAAGGTTGTGATATAGTCAGAAATTAGACCCAAGTGAGGAAAATTTGGGGCACAATTTTATTAATGGCATCTTCCAAATTCTGGAAAGGACAGAAAAAAAGGCTAAAAATATGAGCAGTACTTCTGACAGCTTAATAGGACTATGGGGAAAAAATGGACCCCAGGTCCCTACAAAGAGTGGAAAGAGGTCCTGCTAAGCTACCCAATATTTAACTTGTGATGCTTGTGAGACATCCCACCAGGTAAAAGTGAGCTTAAAAAAGAAAGAAAGAAAGAAAGAAAGAAAGAAAGAAAGAAAGAAAGAAAGAAAGAAAGAAAGAAAGAAAGAAAGAAAGAAAGAAAGAAAGAAGAAAGAAAGAGAGAGAGAGAGGGAGGGAGGGAGGGAGGGAGGGAGGGAGGGAGGAAGAAAGAAAGAAAGAAAGAAAGAAAGAAAGAAAGAAAGAAAGAAAGAAAGAAAGAAAGAAAGAAAGAAAGAAAGAAAGAAAGAAACTAACCTTAGCAATTACTTAGCAAAGTGAATCATTTCAGACCCTGAAACTGGATTAAGATGATGCCAAAATCTAGTGCCAATGTCTGCCAAAAGCAAAATTCAATTTAAAAATTAAATACTCTCTGTGCTATTCAATAGGTTCTCATAGTTATCTATTTTATACTAATGAGAATGTACTCTACTCAGTGCTCTGTGGTGACCTAAATGGGAAGGAAAACCAAAAAAGAGGGGATATATGTATATGTATAACTGATTCACTTTGCTGTACTGCAGAAACTAACACATCATTGTAAAGCAACTATACTCCAATAAAAAGTAATTTTAAAAAGTAAGTAAATAAATAAATAATAAAAATTAAATACACTCTGGAGGACAGAACTATTATTTTAGGCCTCAAGAGGATTTATACAATTCTGTATACAAAACCTTGCACTCAATCAAAAATGACCAGCATGCAATCAGACAAATAACATGAATTAAAATGAAGAAAAAACCAAATAAGTAATCGAAACAGACCTGCATTTTTAAGGATCTAAAACAGAAGAATGAGGACTAAAAGCAAACTGGAAACCATAAAACAAAATAATAAAAATTAAAGACATGAAAATTTAAATGACTAAAATTAATAATTCATTAGATGGATTATCAGCAAATTAGACACAGCTAAATAGAAAATGAGTGAACTGAGAGATGAGACAGAAAAAAATCCAGAATTAAGCACAGAATGAAAAAAGAAATAGAAAAAAAAAGGAGAGGGTAAGTGAAAATATCTAACATGTATAATTGTCCCAGAAAGAGAGGAGATTTAATGTAAAGTAGAAAAAATACTTGAGGAGAGAATGGATGAGAATTTTCAAAAATTAATGAAAGCTGTGAAGACACAATTCGAAAAGGCCCCTGAATTCCCAAGCCAGACAAAAGGAAAGCCACAAATTTCAGAGTAAAGTTGAAGAAAATCACACACAACAAGAAATTATTAAAATATGCCAGAAAAAAATTGATTACCTTCCAAGAAGAAGCAATAAGGCTTGGAACTCTCTGCATAACAGGAACAAAGAAAAACAGAAGAAAATGCAATAATATATTTATATTATTGAAAATAAAAATAAAACAACAAACTAGTAATGTAATCCAAAAATTAAATTTCTTCCACTTTGAAGTATATAGCTCAGACAGCAACAAAAATTTAAAAATAAATCATTACTAACAGACCTATAAGACAGGAAATATTTTAAAATGCCTTCTGGTAGAAGAAAAATTATTTCAGTTTAAAGGTAAAGACGATGGAAAGAATAGAAATAAAAATTAATAAAAAGGTAAACACCTGAGTAAAAATAAAGAAATATTGAATAATAAAAATAATAGTAATAAGATCTAGGAGTTTAAACATGTTCAAAATTAAAACAAAAGAGACAATGGAATTAACGTTATAAGAAAGTGAAATTGAGATAAAGTGTTCTAAGGTCTTTGCATCATCAAGCAAGAGGGTGAAGCACCAAAGAATATCAGACATTAATGAGTCAAGGTTGAAGGTTGCAATCTCTGAGGAAACAACTGCAAAAATACTAAAACAATATATATTCCTAAACTTGCAGAGGGACATATAAAATCTAAGCATCACCCTCTTAGTGGCAATAATGTCTCTGATAATTAGAAATTCTGTACAAAAAATGCCAACGATGAGTCTACTTCCAATTATTTTTAATGGGAAAATTATAATACATTACACCTTAACCAAATCCCCTAATCAATGCCCTAAAGTGTAGCTAAGACATAGTAAAACAGACTTATATAAAATGTACCCACCCTATCACTGAACAATTATTAGCATGCTTGAATTCAGTAACATAATCTCTCTATGGCCAGCTACACAGCAGATGTATATCTTTGTTTACAAATGGTTTGCTTTTCAAAAAGTTTACACACACACACATACACTCACTATACTTATGTTACACAGATTTTATAAAACAATTTTATATAACAACTTTATTGAGATACAATTTATATTTTCTTTTGAGTTTTCTAATTTTAGCTCTTACATTTGGGTCTATGACTCATTTCAAGTCAATGTTTATGTATAGTGAGGAGTATCTACCCAACATGTGAAGATGCTGTTGTTCTAGCACCATTTGTTGAAAAGACTATTCTTTCCCCATTGAATGGTTTAGATACACTCGTGAAAAATCAGTTGATGATGAATGTGAAGGTTTGTTTATGGACTCTTGGTTCTGTCCCATTGTTCTACATGTCAGCAGGCCAATCTTATTCCAGTACCACACTGTCTTGATTACTGTAGCTTTGCTGTAAGTTTTGAAATCAAGAAGTGTCATTCTTTCATGTTTTTCATATATAGTTAGCTCGATTAAAAAAAATTTTTTTAAAAGAAGTGTCAGACATTTTGCAAAAGAGGAAATCAAAATGGTTAATACACATTTAAAATGTGTTCAAGCTAAATTACAATCAGGAAGATGCAAATTACACCCACAATGAACTGCCACTCTACCTAGCAGAAGAGCTAAAAATCAAAATACCAGGATGTCATGTTTCTGTGAAGGTTTAGAGCAACTGAAACTCTCATAAAGTGCTAGTGGATGTGTAAATTGATCTTAGCAGTTGGAATTCTCTACTACAGTTGAAAACTTGCATATTCTACAACCCAGCAATTCTACTACTATGAACTGTTAAGTCCTTGCAACAAAGAGACATGAAAAAATCAGTTACAGCAATAGCAGCAGTAGCCCCAAACTGAAAACAGCCCAAATGTCCTTTGATGATGCATTGAATAAATTAGATTATGATATATCCTTACAATGTTTAGTAATGAGAACCAGACACAAATTACATACTGTGTGATTTCATTTATATAAAGTCTAAAAACAGATAAAACTAGAAGTCAGGATAGTAATTAACTTTGAAGACAGGGAGTATGAGGAAGGGGTCCAAGTGGTTATCTGGGATGCTGACAAAATTACGTGTCAATCTGAGTGGTAATGATACAGCTATTTGTTTTTAGGTAATTTATTAAGTTGACCATAACTATTTGATGCGATATTATTAATATTAATAAATATATTTTATTATTATATGCACAGAATGCAGTATGAGAGAGTAGAGAGAGTAGCTCCTTTGTTCATTCATTCAGCAAATGCTCACTGAGAACACGTTGTACAACAGGCACTGGGCTATCCACTGAATATAGAGTGAAATGAGACAGACTTCCGTGCTCTTGTGGAAATCGCGGAAGTCCACCTGAGAAGGGATGGAGAAAGAGGAAGAGCAGGATCAGAATGTATTTTTTTAATGTAAGAAAACTGGGAAATGTTTATACACCTTTAGGAAGGAGCCAGTAGCCAGGGATAAGTATGTACTGCCTCGAATGCAAAGCTTTGAAATTAACACAAAACACTCCATATATACACCCAAATTATTATTTTTAAATGGCTGAAATCTTCCCAGGACAAAATATTTTAATTTGTCATTTCGAAGAAGAAGGAGAAAACGGAGGAGGAAGAGGACAAAGAGAGGAAATACCAGACTTACCACTCTGGGATCTGGCACTTTGCCATGCAGTACAACCTCTCTTGCAAAAGGTCAGAAACTAAAAGTGATTTTATTAGAGTCAGAAAAAATTTCCCCACTTACTGTCATGAGACAATATTGGTTTAAATCAACCACAATGTGAAATCCAACAGCTCCACATTCTTCCTCTTGCATTTTAACTGCAAGATGGAAGGAAATATGTATATTTCAACCCCCCACATGTCACATCTTCAGTTTCTCTCAGTCTCTTATTGGCAGGGCTAGACTGAGACTCAACCTTCTAGACAAATGAATGATTTGGTCCCCTTCACATTAATATTCCTTAAAGACAAACAAGAAAAAGAGAACGCCAGGGGCAGGGCTCAACTGGCCTTCTGATACCCTAATCCCCATGCCAACTGAGTGATGCTGAGGACCAGACCATCAAGTCACGTCAGCCCAGCACATTCCACAGTGGCCCCAGGGCCCACCTCCAGCATTAAAATATCCCTTTCATTCATTTCTAATACTCTCTGAGAAGAGTTCTGGTAAAGCAGGTTCTCTGCGCTCTTACAGTTATGCGATACCCACCACCCTACTGGCAGCTCAGCTCCCTTATATTATCTCCATAGACCTTACTGGGCTATTCCCTCAACCGATATATGATACAGATAACTATGACCCACACTGCTCCTGCCCTCGTTTGATGTTCCACATGTGCCTTTAGGATATCAAATATTAAAGGTCTGTATTAAAACACATGTGTATTATTTGGTATTAATCACACGTGGAAGTGTGACCAGTCATAAAGATGGTATCCCAATTAATATTTTGATTAGTTAGTCCATCAACAAACGTTTGAACACTTACCACTGGCCCTAAGAGAACTGAACATAAGACAGATGTGTTTCAAAAGGGACAGGAGGAGTAGTGTGAGGGACACCTTGTCAACAGGGAGCCAGGAGCCTGCATGACAACAGTAGAAATAGTGTGAAGAGATCAGGGGGAAGCATGGGTGGAGGGGGGACAATGGTAGGGAAATTAAAAACTGGATGAGTGCTGATGACGAATTTGGAGGACTGAGTCCATGGAGGGCTAAATTGTTATTACTCATAGTTTTGTAGATCCAAAATAGATAATCAAGTTTGATGCATTTAGTTTTTCAGAAAAAACTATTTGTTTAGTACTCATCCCCCTTTCTACATGGTCTTCACCTTGCTGTGATAAAATAACAGGTTTTTATGTGAAAAACAATTAACTTGATTTTACTACCATGGATTTTAGATAGGATTTATGAGGACAGAGTTTAAGGGTTTTTTTTAAACAAGGGTTAGAGGGATATGAAAAAATAATAATTCTAGGATGCAATGTTTCACAATTAGGTCACAGCTTCTATTTTTCAGGGGAAAATTTCAACTCTCCACATTGGTACTTTTCCACTTAAATACAGCCACTTTTCTGGTTCATATTTAAAACAGAGCCAGCAGGATAGTTTCCTTTTCTCACAATATCATACACTGGGAACTGGAAATATTAACAGGATTTTTTACCTGCAATGTCTTCAGACAACTGTACAGGCACTTTGCTATTTTTCATAAAGGTGTCCCCAGAAAAACAAATCTAAGATGTCTTGTGGCAAATTAGGATTCACTCAGCCGTGAACGTTTAAGTCCAATCAGAGAAAAATAGTTCATGTTCATCTGCTTTTTTCCAGTGAGAGGTATTTAATGTTCATCTTTCCGATCATGCCCTTATAGAGGTGTCTGGGGGCGGGGAGAGTAATTCCCAGTGCCTTCCTGTACCCCACCACCACCAGGGGAGTTTTTCTTATGACTCCTGAGTTGTATGAAGACCCAGCCTATGAAGACCAGAAAGTAAATCAACCCCTCATGATTCCGGTAGCCAGACCTTAGGAAGGCTTCGGCCATCTGGCCATCTCACTTTAGAAACCCTGCAGTGGCCCAGACCAGCCAAAATGGTGCAGCCGGAGGGCTGGCAGCTTCCGCACAGGACTTTCTGTCCTGACCAACCTGTTTCTCCTCCTGAATTTCTGTTGCTGCAGGTGCTGCCCTTTCCAGCCTAGTGGGGGCAGGGATATCCAATGTGGCTTGTCATCAAGGGCAAATAGGCTGGCTCCACCTGCTGACATGAGGCCTCTAACACTCCTGGGGAAAACCGTGGCATCTCGAGATTACAGACTTTGTGTGATAAGTGGGCCACTGAGCTATTCAGGCCCAATGTGTGGTTTCCCTTTTGTAGGCAGGACTATCCTCTCAGGGCATTGCAGTCAACCCCCAGTCTTATCCAGAGAGTACCAGGCTTCCCCTTTCTCCCTCTTTACTCAGTCCACCACGGCAGACCCTCACAATCCAAACACACTCCCATTCCGTCTATTTTCCCATCTCTCAAAAATAAGAGAAAGTGTTGTTAAAAGTAAGAAAAGAGCATGCACGCAGGTGCATGCACACGTATGCACACACGCACACATGCACACACATGCACACGCCCCTTGTTAAAGAGAAGAAGGAGAAGGAATCAAAGGAGAAGAAAGGAGAGACAAGGAGTCTGCACTGGATGGGGCGGGATAGGAATGCTGTCAGCTGCAAGAAACAGGAAGCCTGGTATCCGTGGCTTAAGTGGGTCAGAGTATATTTTTCTCCTCTAACAAGGAATCCAGATGTATTTAACAGCTGGTGGTAGTTGAGGGCCTCCCTAGCGTCAGGGGCACCCCATGTGGCAGGAAAGGCTGCCACAGCTCCAGGGTCAGTTGCAGAACTGCCACATTCAAGGCACAAAAGCATGGGGTAGGGGCAGCCCTAGCTGTGGTTTCTCTTTTTAGAAGCCTCCCTTCTATTTTCCTCTCATATCTCATCAGCAAGATGTGGGGTATGAGGTCTCCTCCAGGCACCAAGGGTATGGAAAGTAAGTGTCTCACCTGGGCTGGTTACTGACCCCAGCAAATTCAGGTCATGCTGACAAGGAAGTGTAGCAGAGTAGGACCCTATGGGGTCTTCCCAGAACAGACTGCCCTCATACCCCCACATCCTCCACCTGCCTTTTGTCTGTATAAAAACTTCAGTCAAATAATAAATTTAATCATAGAAGTGAGAAAATGCAGAAAGAAAGGAAAACAGTCAAGCAAGACAAAATAATAATAGTTTAGCCATTAAACAAAGCCAAGACCTTTAGTTCCTCCTCAAGGGCTATAGATAATATTCTGAGCCGTGTCCTTTGAGCTGTTTTGCAGATACTGAAGTCCCCACCAGGTGGAAGAAGTTAACTGTATGTGGCCCCCAGGCATGTAGACCCCATACCAGCTGGAACCAGAAGGTTGATGTTGTGGATTCCCAAATACCTCATCACCAACCAATCAGAAGAATGTCCACCAGCTGATCACACACCCCACAACCCCCCTCCCTCAGCATGTATTTAAAAACCTTTCCCTGAAAACCATCGGGAAGTTGGGGCCTTTTGAGCACCAGCTGCCTGGACTCCTTGCTTGGTGCCTGCAATAAACGCTGCACTTTCCTTTACCACAACCGGTGTCAGGAGATTGGCTTTCCTTCACAAGGGCAAGCAGACCCAAGTTTGGTTCAGTAACAGAAATACAGGAGGATAACTGTCAGGCAACTAGCATCCCTGATGTGCACTCCTGCTCCCTACCTGCGAAGCTCCTCCTCAACCACCCCATTCACTCAAGGGTTATGGAGTTCAAGATCTCTGGTAAACTATATGGTACATAGGCTTATCTCAGTTGACCTCACAAGAAAATCATTATGCATAAGAGAAACACGAATTTGAAGTTTTGGTGTACAATACATTTGCACATTTTGGAATGTCTGCCTTTCAGTTATGGAACAGGAGTCCAGAGTCTATTTGCAAAGAAGCAAATGTGTTCCTCTGTTATAGATTCTTGTCCATAATTAAGAATCTGTATCTTTGGTGAATACACTAGTATTTATTTTCCCATGATTGTGAAAAGTTTACCAATTGTCATTGTAAAAACTAATTTAGTAACAAGGAAAAAAATAAAACTAAGAACATGTAAAATTGAATCATTAGGAAAAAAGACAAGAACAAGTAAAATTGAATCAAATAGGCTTACTGATTTGAATAATATAACATATTTTTAACCTTTTGACTGTCTTGAATTTTTAATGCACAATGTTTATGAATTCTCCTCTTAATTAAGAAAGTATCAATCTTTTTTTTTTTAAGAAAGTATCAATCTTAAAACTGACTTCTTAAAATAGCAGAACTATATTTAATGGCTCTGAATTATAAACCTGCAGATAAGATTGTCTTCATCAGCAAGGGAAAAATCACTGAACCAGAAAAAGGAGTGCTGGTCATTTTTAGTTCTATCCATTTCTTCATGAAATTGGGAAAGCTTAAAAATAAATAGAATCTCCCTATACAGCTCTTTCCTCCAAAGATATGTTTCTCAAAAAAGAACAACTCAAATGACAAGAAATGGCTCCTTTTTTTCCGTACCTTTTATGTTTTGCAAGCCTTCATTTTATGTGATGGTTGGGTCAGTGGTCTCCATATCTCTGTGTAGTTAATAGCTAAGTCAAGAGATCATTATACAGTATTTGGTAATTATCCCAACTCATAAAGATATATTAGGTGTACCAAACAGTTTAAAATGTCCATTTCCTATAGATTGACTCATTTGCCTCATAGCCTTCTACCACATAATAATGCTTGGTATATGTGGCAAATGTGTTCACTGGAGTGTTCTCAAAACCCAAATTACACTCTTCATAATGAATAAATTTATAATAGCACATATTCTTCAATTTCACTCCTGATGAAAATCTTGTTAGCCAAAACCAGGAGAATATAAAAAGTCATTAAAGGAAAACCTCTATGGAGATATTGAGCATATATGGGTAACCATTTGCTTCTGGCAACCTAACATTTGTTACTAGTAAGTCATTACAGTTAAAAGTAGAATTATTTTAACATAAGTCATATTTAGTATATAACCTAACCATAATTATTTTCTCTAATCATGTTGTCCAAAAAACATTATTCACAGTGAGAACATTAACAATAATAATGATAATAATGAGAAAAACAACAAGAGAAATATGAAGGACTATAATGGATTCTTTACTGTGAAACTTTATGTGATTAATACTTGATAGGATAATTTTGTAAGCTAGAAGCTGTCACATCTTTGACATATTAAAATTTTAAATATGTAATTATTTTCATGAATTAATACATCTTTCCTATTTTTTCTTAAAAATGAAGGAACTCATTTTTGTGAAAACTGTCATTTTTACATGAAAAAAGTATACATAACTATGGAGATGGGAAGTGAAAAAATAAAGGCTAATCAAAATAACCTTTATCTTAACACTCTGTGATTAATATAGGACAATTGAGTCCATGAGGCTCATTTTCCCAACCATGACATGGGAATACTAGTACTTTCGTTACATAGTGGTTGGATGATAAAATGAGATAATGCAGAAAAAGTATTATGTGAACTTCTTCAAAGTTCATAGTAGACACCTCTTAGCAGAAGCAGACACTATTGGTTGAATTCAGGGGAGCGTTACTAGAAATTTTAATTTTCTTCTTTACAAGTTTCTTATACGTATTATTTTTATAATCATAAAAAATTGACATACTTTCATTGTGAAATACACATTCACACACAAACACACAAAAAGAATTACAATTGTTGTTATTTATATTAAAAGTTCCAATTTAAAAACAGACATATAGACCAATGGCACAGAATAAAGAGACAAGAAATGAACTCATGCATTTACAGTCATCTGACTTTTGACAACTGTGCCAAGACTACGCAATGCGGAAAAGATAGTCTCTTCAAACAATGGTGTTGGGAAAACTGGATTTAACATCCAAAAGAATGAAATTGGACACTTGTCTTATACCATATACAAAAATCAACTCAAAATGCATTAAAGATTTAAATATAAGATGTGAAAACTATGAAATTCCTAGAAGAAAATATAGGGTAAAATCTTCGTGACATTGGTCTTATCAATGATTTCTTGGATTTGACATAAAAAGTACCAGCAAAAAAAGCAAAATTACAAGCAAAACTACATCAAACTAAAAAGCTTCTGCACAGCATTATTTACAATTCCTAGGATATGGAAGCACCCTAAGTATCTATCAATAATGAATGTATAAAGAAGATGTGGTGCATATATACAGTGGAATACTACTCGACCAAAAAAAAGAATAAAATTTTGCCATTTGCAGCAACATGAATGGACTTAGAAGATATTATGCTAAGTGAAATAAGTTAGACAGAGAAAGACAAATACTGTATGATATCACTTATATGTGAAATCTAAAAAATACAACAAACTAGTGAATAAAAACAAAACCTTTTGCACAGAAAAGGAAACAATCAACAGAGTGAAAAGGGAACCTACAGAATGGAAGACAATATTTGCAAACTATATATCTGATGAGAGATTAATCTTCAAAATATATAAGAACTCCTACAACTTAATCACAAAAAAAAAATCCCAAATAACCCAGTTTCAAAAATAGGCAAAGGACTTGAATAGACATTTCTCCAAAAATGATATACAAATGGCCAACAGGCATATGAAAAGATGCTCATCATTACCAATTATCAGGGAAATACAAATCAAAGCCAAGTTATGTAAGATGAATAAGTTCTAGAGATCTGCTATATAACATAGAGCCTAGCACTAACAACTGTGTTTGTTGTACACTTAAAAAATTGCTGAGAGGGTAGATCTCATGTTAAGTGTTCTTGCAATTAATTAATTAATTAATTAGCAAATCCCTGTTCCTCTGATTCTTCAGTCCATTGTTCTGAACAAAAAGCCTTTGTTTTTGAGAACCATGACCTATTCTAAAAGGTATGTGTTTGTCGATCCAAGCCAAATATTTTGATTATAAAATACCTAATTTATACTTCAGTTCTTAGGTTTATGAATTTCATATTAAGAGGGCTTGTTTGGTCCTCTCTGTATTTCAAAAGTTATCAACGTCTGTGATTTTACTGCTCAGGATTTATGTTTCCCTGAGCCCAAGAAAGGGAGAGAACAGTGGTTAGCAACGTGAGTTCAGGAGTCAAAGGTCCCAGGTAAGACCCTGAGTAAGTTTTTTAACATCCTCATGTAAAATTTGCATAGTAATAGTTTTACATGATGGATAGTTATGATCATTAAATAAAATCATGCATGTCATGTGTTCTTTGCCTTTTCTGACACGTAGTAAGGCCTTAATAAATATTAAATTCTCAACTGCCTCCTATGAAATTAATTTTGTTAGCCACAGACCTGTCCTTCCCTGCACCCCTGTGTAGTATGCACCAAAGATGAAATAGAATGGAACCACACAAGGGCTGGCACTGTCAGGGCAAGCAGTGGAGACCAAGTTGTCCTTTTTGGATTACTTTCAGCCATCCAGACTCCAGAGTAGTAAGGTGTCAATGGTGCCCTTTCTGCTTCAAACAAATAGATGTCTTCCCCATGGAAGATGAGCCTTAGATGAAGGAGCACCAGGAAATCTGATTAATCAAGTGAACATCTAATCCTGAATTTGGAAGGATAAAACGGGAGTCTCTCAGGATCATACACAATCTCTCCAATTGAGAGCAGAGCCCAAGCCAGTGATGGAGGATGAATTTAGCTTAATGGCCTTGTGTGTCTTACATCTTGGAAATTCTAAGTGCTATGGCAATGGGAGCCAACAGTTTGTGAAAAGATAAAGAAAGCTCAGCGTCTAGGACCCTGAATTATCCAAGTAAACTATTGCATTTTTCCCAGGTTCGTCTCGAGGGGGAGCCTCTCCCATGTCCTAGAAGCTTAAGTCTGATCATAGATGAGTCTTATGACTCATCCTCTTCTTCACATGTGCAAGCCAGCCTTCAGACCAAGGTTTACCTCTTGATCCTTCTGTCTTCTCATGGCGATAATTAATATTGAACTGCACTTGTCTTTTTCTCCATCTCAGTTAGGAGAATTGGATTGTACTCGCCACACTTCTCAAATCTGAAACACTCTCTGGGGTGACTTTAATAATCTTTTGCCACTTACTTGAAAGCAATAATACTTAATTTTCAAAGGAGAGAGAAAATGGATGTAACAGTTCTGCAAAACAGGTAAAAGTGAAGTCCTGTTATAGTCTAATTATTGATAAAATTTAATTAGAAAAATTACCAAGGGTTTTTCCCCATGGCTTTTAAAGAGTTTCAACAAAATTGACTTAGGAAGTCATATTCAGGAGTATAAAGATAATGACAAGAATCCATGGGGACTGATGACATTTTCAAAGTCATCAATAGAATAATGAGAAAAAAATCTAGGAACCAATTTCTTGTCACTCTGTAGGACCTAGATCTCTGCCAGCCCCTCCAGCCTCCTCTTTTACTTCTTCCCTTCTCCCTGCCTCCTTTCTATTATTCAAAGAAGCCCAGCCCTTTCCTGTCTCAGAACCTTGTTATGTGTTGTACCCTCTGCTTGGAATTCTCTTTCCACACTCTTCACATCTTCTTATCCTGTGGTCCTCACCTTTCATCCCACTTCTGCAGAGGCCTTCTCTGTCTGCTCTATTCAAACAGCCCTCAGCCAGCTCAATTACTCTCTCTCATCTCTCTTTGGATATTTTCTTCACATCTTTGACCACAAAGGGTTAATATGTTGCATATTTATTTCCAGTTCTGTAAGTATGATGTGTACCACTTCTCTCCTTGTCCTAGAGTCAAAGTTCCATTAGGTTTCCTTATTCCCATCCAATGTTTCAGCACCTAGAACAATGCCTGAACCACTGAATGAACCACATTCCCCTCCAATGTTTCAGCACCTAGAACAGCACCTAGAACAGTGCCTGAATAGTACTAACAAATATTTGTGGAACGAAGAAATAAATGAATAACTCAATGAACACCATGTTCACTGCTTACATTCACAGGATATAATATTTTAAACAAAATAATTTGAAGGTTGACCCCATCATTGGATGACTTATTTCTTCATGCATGTACTTCCTGTTTGTTTCTGAACTACATGTAGTAGCTAGATAGTTATTGATTATCCAAGCTTCACTTGAGGGGAATAATATGGTCAGTGTCATGGGGAGATTAATAGGATATATAATCTGAAATCTGAAGTCCACCTTCCTGATCAGAAAATATGTTGGGCTGTCATAGGTTATCAGCAACATCTTTTCTGGCTTTATATCTAGAGAAATTTGGGGGCTAGAATATCTGAGCTTCTCAAGATACTAGTCCAACAAAAGAAGGACTGTAAAGACCTCATTCCATCTGCTGACATCTTCTCCAGGCAGATCAGAGTGGGAGCATGCCTGGTCTCCCATCAAGGGCTGTGTGTGACCTCTGGGTCACTTCCAACAGGCATCTACCCAAGGGGGTTATCACCAATGCTGATAAGCCTTGGGGGTTAGCACCCCAGTCCTTGTCTTTTCACAGAGATGCACTGTGCATCTCTTTTTCACTTTTAGAGTTAGTTTACCTGGTGCCCTTCCTGCATTGGTAGCCAATTTCTTGCCCCAAAACATTCCAGTCAGATGGTGTTTACATTCAAGAGAGAAAACCATAATTCAAAAAGACACATGCACCCCAATGTTCATTGCAGCACTATTTACAATAGCCAGGTCATGGAAACAACCTAAATGTCCAGTGACAGATGAATGGATAAAGAAGATGTGGTCTATATATACAATGGCATATTACTCAGCCATAAAAAGGAACGAAACTGAGTTATTTGTAATGAGGTGGATGGACCTAGAGACTGTCATACAGAGTGAAGTAAGTCAGAAAGAGAAAAACAAATATCGTATATTAATGCATATATGTGGAATCTAGAAAAATGGTACAGATGAACCTGTTTGCAAGGCAGAAATAGAGACACAGATGTAGAGGGCAAACATACGGACACCAAGAGGGGAGAGGTGTGGGGGTGGGATGAATTGGGAGATTGGGATTGACATATATACACTAATATGTATAAAACAGATAACTGAGAACCTGCTGTATAGCACAGGGAACTTTACTTAATGCTCTGTGGTGACCTAAATGAGAAGGAAATCCAAAAAAGAGGGGATATATGTATACATACAGCTGACTCACTTCACTGTACAGCAGAAACTAACACAACATTGTAAAGCAAATACACCCCAATAAAAAAAGATTATTATAGCATATTTGGAATGAAAATCATGATTACAGATAAAGTCAACTCATTTAAAACTGCAGTTCATGTGTGTATACACACACACCACATATGTACACACGCATGCAAATATGTACAAACATTTATTAGGGAAAATATTCTTTGTGTACCAGTGACACATTTCGACTCGTTAAATATGCTTTAGTCTAGCTTTCTAGCTCATTTTAATTTCCAAAATAAAGTTAAAAGTTCTCTATAGGGCTTCCCTGGTGGCGCAGTGGTTGAGAATCTGCCTGCCAATGCAGGGGACACGGGTTCGAGCCCTGGTCTGGGAAGATCCCACATGCCGCGGAGCAACTGGGCCCGTGAGCCACAACTACTGAGCCTGTGCGTCTGGAGCCTGTGCTCCGCAACAAGAGAGGCCGTGATAGTGAGAGGCCCGCGCACCACAATGAAGAGTGGCCCCTGCTTGCCACAACTAGAGAAAGCCCTCGCACAGAAACGAAGACCCAACACAGCCAAAAATAAATAAATAAATAAATAAACAAAGTAAACAATGCGTTAAAAAAAAAAAAAGTTCTCCATAATTTCAATAGAGGCTTTCTAGTTAGTGGTCAGAGCATCATCCCTGGAGCTCTGTTGCCCAGGTTTGAATCCTAGACCTCTCCCCATTAGAAGTATGATCTCAGGCAAGCACTTTATCATTTTTGAGCCTCAGTTTCCTTTTCTTTAAAATGAGGATAACAACAGTGCCTACCACATATTTTGTTTTGAGATTTAAATGAGTTAACATTGGTAAAATCAATAGTTTGCGGCACATAATAAATTTACAGATGAATTTGATAAGTAAATAAAGTGTTGCTCAAATTGAGGACTATTACCCGTGCGTACATGGCAATGTGCCATGGGGCACTCAACACCACAGAATGCCTTCCAGAATCTTCCTGATGTACCTATTGTAGTCAATGATAAACAATAGAAAATAGTTTTTAAATTTTAAAATAAAGGCAGATGCATTATGGAGTAGACATTTTAAGATAAAATATGAGCTTTCAGGAGGTTTTTTTCCTGTAGCTGACTTCTCAAGCTGTGCTGCAAGACACTCCATTCTTGTCCACTGTATCTTCCATACCTTCCCTACAATAATCCGAATTCTAATTTGACTCCCAGTGTTCTGTCACTACTTCATACTTTCCTGTATCTGTGATTTTTGTCATCTCTGCCCGTGATGACCACCTCCTCCTAGTGTAGCCACACGCGGAAGTCCAGCCCCACTTGCAGAACCACAAAACATTTTATTTTCTGTAAGAACTCTCTTGAATCTGCTGCTATATGTAATTTCTCCTGCCATGAATGGCCAGAATTCTGTGTGAGTTAGATCTCATGACAGTTGCCACATCCTGTATAATAAATGATGTTTGTCTGCACATTTAACACTCCCTGCTTCCTTGTCAGGCTGTGAACAACTTGAGCTCAAATACTATTCCCACCATTTTACACCTTCCCTTTCTCCCCACAAAGTGCCTAGCGCAGTGCCTTTCCCTTCACTAAATATTTGTGGAGGTGGCTCTACCCCAGGCCTCCATCCAAAATACGGCAGTTAGAATGCATTCATCTACTGTCACTATGAAATCCAGGGAAAGATAAGTACATCAAATGGGTTATTGATTACAATTCCATGAAAGGACCAAGAACAAGTGCTCTAAATCATCAGCTGACCACAAACTCCTAACTTTCAGATAAGCCCAAGCTGCTTTCCCCTAGGGAGCCTGTTAGAGTAGCTCAGCATTTGCAAAGAGGGTGATTCAATAAAGTAAGTAACACCTTTAAAAGCAACCTACTTGCAACAAGCTCTAATCCATACCTCAGCATTAAAAGGAAAACTCAACAGTCTTCCTGGGGTGTAAATTGACAGGTAATTTTATATCTAGCCCTGCCCTTGGAGATTCAGCCTGCTTTATTTTTGTCTTGCTGACTTTCTTTGGAGATAGTTGTTGTCAGGGTTTATTAAAAAAAAAAAACATAATAGCATTAACTAATTTTTTTAAAACTATTTCCTGAGTGTCCACTATATACTGGGCACTGAGGTGGAACATGGGACAGAACTGATCAAGATAGTGCTTATTCATAATCAACAATGAAATTCAGACAACTAAACAGGAAATTAAATAGAGGGTGATGTACATGATGATAGTTGAAAATACATTCTGCCAGAGGCATACATAGGAACTCGAGCAATAAGATTTGGCTATTGCTTGTGGGGTATAAGAGAAATCAAGAAAAATGCCCAGCCTTTTGTCTTGATTACTCAAGGGCCACTAGAAGAAAAGCAGGTTCATCTGGGGTAAGGTTGAGGATGACGATGGCGATGATGTTGGAAAGGTTGAGAAGAAGTCATTAGGACATCTAAGCAGAACTGCAAAATAAACAGCTGAATATCAGCTCAGGAATTCAGGAGAGAGATCCCAATACAGATAGAGATTTCTTAGATACAAAGCAACTCATGGTAATTGAAACAACAGGAATGCTTGAGATCAAAGAGAGAAGATGGCTTTAGAGCAATGAGAGTAAAAGATAAGCCCAAGACATGGGAGGAAACCCAGTAGTGGCATCATGGATGCCAGGGGAGGAACTTCAAGGAGAAGGGACAGGTTATGCACATCTAGCACTACTGAGAGAGCAAGAAAGACAGGGATGCTAAAGGGGTGTTGGATTTAGCCAAAAGAAGGTTATGGTGACTCAAGCAAAGTAATGTCAATGCAGTGGTAGGGACAAAATCCAGTCAGGAGTTGATGGAAAGTGATAGAACATAATCAAAACAGAGATGACAAGTGTAGACTGTTCTTCTCAGGAACTTGACTGGGGAGAAAGAGGCCATGTCATCCCAGAAGTAGACTTTTGCACAAGGAAGGAATTTTAAATGATATCTGGACCTTAAATATATGTATATATTTAGGGAAAATATCCAGTAGTAAGAAAAGTTTGCAAATATAAGAGAAAGAGGGAGCGGTGCATGGACAAAAGGGGAAGGAATTGGTTTCAAAGCATGGAGAAGATAATATTTTGGACATTGAATCAATAGAAATTAGTAACTGAATACAGTGGCTCACAGAGAAATGAAACACCAAATCATAAAAGTGGACAAGATCATTGAACTCAGATTTCTTGTCCTACTAATACACGAGAGTCCTGGGGCATTCAGAATTCTGGAGGTCTCTTATAAAGACCCAGATCCATCTCTGGTCCTCAGAGGTTTTGGAGAAATTACTTCACCTCTTTTCCCACAGTTTCCTCATCTGAAATATCAGAGGTTGGACCAGCTGCCTTACAAAGTTTCTCCTGATTCAGCTCTTTTGCACATAAAGTGTAAACTCAGAACGCTCTGGTCAAGCCCCCTGGGTTCCTTTCCTTCCTTCTACCATTTTTTAGCAGATGTGGGATGTTGGCTGCAGAGCTGTAGAAACCTGAAAGCCTAGAGGGGTGGACACTTTTATTCTGCATTTGCTTCCTAGATATAAGTGGACAATTCTGCCCTTTTTCAGGTCTCAGAATATTGGACCCCTTTTCCCTAAAGCTGATGCACTGGGTGAAGAAATTATTCCCCTTTCATCTCCAAAATTTCTTTCCTAATTTAAACCATTTCACTCCAGCTAAGCAAGAAGGTCTCTGTTCCTCTGTATCTATTTTCCCCTGAAGGCCCTGGTCACAGTTATTTTGAAGGCCTAAATCATGATAGCCTGAGACCCCCAATGTACTGATTACTAAAAATTGTCCCCTTTAATGTTCCTTTACCTGCTATTTCAAATACTCTACTCTGTAGAGTGCTCCACACATGCCCCTGGGGCAAGTAGTCAGGCTGTTCTTTAGTCCCCTCATTATGCCATTAGGGCACGCCTGCCGCTGCTGCCCTTCATGAAATCTTTGCTCAGCTGTGAATAACGTTCATAAGATTGTTTTGATCCTTGGGGAGGGAGGGGATGAAAGTTAAGAACGAACCTGAGAGTAACTTACTTCTGCCACTAGGGGCAGCGGCTCTGGGACACCTGGACAAACCTGACCTCAGATTCGATTCTGGGCTGTTTTGGGGACTGATTCTCATGAAAAGGGGGAGGCCACCACATGCTCTTATCACCACCACTTGGAATCTTCCAAGGTTCTCTGCACCTTAGAATCCAGGAACAAGACCTCTGATTCTGGAGAATAACTTTTCTCTCTCCTGGTGCAAGTGCTGCCTTAAATCCCCATTCCTCTCCCAGAATGAACCTTTATTCAACTGATCGGCAATAAAAACCCAATACTCTCACAAGATGTGTACTATGGATTCCATGGCCCTGAAAAGACCATCCCAATAGTAGCCAGACAGTACATTAGTCTAACTGATACCTGTCTGTTTTTAATGGTATTTTTATTCTCAGGTGCAACTATTTTTCTTCACCCATTCCAGATGAATGGTTCTCGACCTGGACCACGAAAGAATATCAGCCATGGATCTCTGAAAGGCAAATGTCCCATTCTGGACATACTCACTGCTATGGATGGAATCGTGTCCTCCAAAATTCACACACTGAAGCCCTAACCCACAAAGAGACAGGGCTTTTAGGAGGTAATTAAGGTTAAATGAGGTCATAAGGGTGGGGCCCTAATCTAATAGGATCATTGGCTTTATAGGAAGAGATCTCTCTCTCTCTCTCTCTCTCTCTCTCTCTCTCTCTCTCGCTCTCTCGCTCTCTATCTATCTCTATTTCTAGCTCTCTATCTTTCTGTCATGTTAGGACACAGTGAGAAGGCAGCCACCTCCAAGTCAGGAAGAGGGCCCTCATCAGAACCCAAATATGCTGACCTGGGACTGCCAGCCTCCAGAATTGAGAAAATAAATATCTGCTGTTCAAGTCACCCTGACTATGGTTTTCTGTTATGGAAGCCAAAGCAGATGAATATACCCACCGAGGATCTCTAGGAGCAGCCTGAGTATAGGTAAAGAATGAGTCCACTCTGCAGCCAGACCTAATGACCACTAGTTTAGCCAGCATCAAGGCCTGTTTCACTAGTAGCCATGTGCTTCTAATAGGAAGGAAAATCACTGTTTCCCTAAACTTCTGCTTCATCTTCAGACTTCCCAGCAGTTAGCTGAAGCCTTATGTACCTTCCTCTCTCAAACTTCAGTCACTAAACATGTTTTCTGTTTTATCTGTACATCACTAGTCTCTTCTCATAGTGACACACAAGTGACTGCTGGGCATGACCACTTTTTCCAGGTCGGATGACCAGCTCACCTCTCTCCTGGGTTCCTGCTATGACAGGAGTTCTTGACCTCTTCAAGTATCAGACCCTCTTAGAGAAGACGAGGAAAGTCAACACTACTTCTCCTGAAAAATACATATACATGCACGCCTACAAACTGCCTATGACTTGGGGGTTAGAAAGATCATAATTCTCCTATAGCGAAGGTAACAGTCTAAGAATTCATGACCTAGAGACTCACTCTTCAAAAGCCTGGTCTTCAGATCAGCAGCATCACCTGAGAGCAGAATCTCAGGCCACCCTGGACCTACTGCATTGGAATCTGCATTTTGACAAGAACTCCATATGACTGTATCCACACTGAAGTTTGAGAGGCACCACTATAACAAAATTAATTTATATACATAGTATGGTTGCAGTAAGTTATTCCAGTTTTTCCCTACCTGCTGGAGAATTACAATAGTTAAGCAATTCCCACTCTGAGAGTCTCTGCAGAAGGAACTGAGAAATGAGCCAATCATCTGCTAGGAAGCAATAAAGGTTGGGACTCTTTATCCATTTACTCTTTCCAACCTGGCCTCCCCTGCCCCCTCATTTCCAGCTTTACGTTATGAATATCCCTGCTAAGCATCTTTTCCTGATGAAATATCCCTGATTCTCAAATTGGAGGGGCAACATGAAAGTTACCAAAATAACTCCTTTTACTGTTCCTTGAATTTCAAACACTAAATCAGATAGGAAAAAAAAAAAAAATGATGTTCTCTCAAAACATTTCCATATGTTCTGACAATGGGATCTCACTGTATCCTTTACAAGCTTCACACACCAAATTAAAAGCTTTAGTTAATTCATCTTCTGGAGATGAAATGACCCCTAGAGTCTGACCTCGGATGAATGTAGCCCAGCTGACAAATCAGTCTCATTATAGCATGCGATGAGGGAGACACTTCTCTGCCCTGAACAATTGAAACATGTACAGCTGTTTCTTGTACATATTTTAATTAAAGATTTTTATTTTTCTGTGCCCTGAGGCTTTTTGTGAAGGGTATGTTTTCCAAGTCTCATGATAGAAATAATGATATTTCATGGTGCAAATTTATGCAACAGAACACAGGTGCCAGAGTTTTTCTACTTGTATATCTGTGTCACCATTGAAGGATGTCAAAGGTGGTTGTCAAGCCTGAAAGTTAGGAAGGAGAGTGGACAAAAGGAGGTGAAAGGAAAGCAACATGCATGTGTAATTTTAGAAATGCTGTCATGACCTATGACACCCAAACATTCTCCTTTCTTTTTCTACTCAAACACGCGAAAAGACAGCATGAAAGAGGAGAATCTAGTCCATTTAGAGTTGGCTACCAACTTTTTGTTCCATAGATTTATGTAGGTAAATTCCAAGATTTTATGATGTGAATTCTCCCGGGCAAGAGGCTATTACATGTGAATCCATCTTCATTCCATTTTCCCTCCTCCGAAAGGACATTCAGTAAAGGGTCTCTTCCCAAGACACTGCCATCCATCCATGTACAAAAACTTCACTCGCCTTCCTACAACTGAAAGAGGCTTCCTTGGAGCACAATCCCCGCCCCGCCCCCAGCAGCACCTGCACATCCTTCACACACACACACACACACACACACACACACACACACACTTTCAAACCCTCAAAAACATAGTCAAATGATGAGTGGATATGCTTAATGTTTGTAGTAAGCTTTAGAATTGAATGGAAAGGGTGGACATAGCTGAAAGTATTATTTTTTCTACAGTAGCCTCGGAGAAAGTCAGGAGGAGGGAGACAGAAGGGTCAGAATGTGTTTTGATTTAAAATAGTGTTTCTAACCTAGAGAGATGCTGAGTCATTCTCTGCCTTTGATTCCAAATCTTCACTGTGACAGTGCATTGGCCCTAAATCATGGATTTCCCACCCCTGCCTCTAAAACTGTGTGACTCTGGGCAGTTTTTTAGCATTCAACTATTACATCTTATGCATGAAATTTGAGTATATAGCCCTGTCCTGAAATATCTATTTTAAAAGTGTGACTATTTCAAAGGTACTGTTGGGTTGTATTAGTCAGGGTGATCGATGAGGGATGCTTAAACAAATGCCCTCCTGATCTTGGGAGATGAACACAATACACGTTTTTTTCTCTCTTAGTGCACATTCAAGGACTTTGGGAGGCTCTCTCCCATGATTATAATCACCAGCCCAGGATGCTTCTTCTTGTGACACCCCCATTTTCAACACTAGCCTGTCATGCTCGACACCCAAGGAAAGGAAACCATGGAGAGCCGTGTGGGCGGCCTCATGGCCAGGCCAGGAGTGGTCTACATCACTGCCTTCCTCATCCCACTGGTGGGACTCAGGACTGGGCTCCAACCAAAAGAAGGGAAACAGAGAAACAGTCTCCTGTGTGGCCAAGAAGAGGAAAGGAAACAGGCTTTCCTTTCCAGCACACATGCTCTGTCTGCTAGAGGGTCTCACCTCTTTTACATCTGTGCATCACAGCTTTTTGTCAAGTGGTGTATGGGGCCTCCTCTTAACTGGACCTTGGTCCTCAACTTGACATTACAGAAAACTGTCTGTAGATCTCATGAAAAGCAAACACACGAATACACCCCCAACACAAGCCATGGTAATACATTTGACATTGTGAAAATTTAAAACTTCAACATTAGAAATATGTAGAAAATTGTCTTCTAATCATTTTTTTCTATGATGATATATTTTACAATCTAAAAAAACTACGTTATAAATAAAGCAAAAGATAAACAGTGAATATTTTTGAATACGCACCAAGGAAAGAAGACTCAGAAGGAACCAACACTGCCAACACCTTGATCTAGAACTTCTGGCCTCCAGAATAGTGTGAAAATAAATTTCTATTGTTAAGCTGTCCAGCGGGTATTTGTTACAGCTCCAGGGAACTGACCCAGGGGCCTTGTGTGTGCTTCTGGCTCAGCCTATTCCTCACTGTGTGGTTAGTACACATGGACTCTTGAATCTCCCAGGTAGGGAGATTTTCAGGGGAGAGGCTTTACCCCCTCTGTTTTGTTTCTGTGGACACAGTAGTCTCACTGGCTTTATAACTGGAGTCTTCACTTGGATGTCAGCACCCCCCCCCCCCATTTCCGTGCCGACACTCCTGCATTCATCTTGAACATTCATCTTGCTGTGTTGTTCATTTTAGTTCTCGGTCCTACCTGGTGTCAAGTGTCCGTTATTTGAGTGCCTACAACTCCTCTCTCGAGCCCAGGTCAGTGGTCATTGGCTGGTGGGAGCCCATCGACGATTGATGACAGATTGATGGGAGAACAGGAGCCTGAGAAAGCATCTCAGGAACGATTTCCAAAGCAAAAAGGTGACTGAGCAGGGTTCTCTCTTTCCTTCACATCCAGGCTAAGAAATGAATTTTGTACATCATCGATTTCATTTAGATAACTGGGGAATCGTACAGAGCTAGGAAGCACCTCCTCCAGATGTAACAAGCTGGGATGATTCCAATGAATGTGCAAATTAGACCACGACAATCAGGGTAAAACCCCATGATACCCTGGAGCGACCCCGGCCCCCCAGTGTTGACCCTGCCCATCAGTGGTCTGTCTGCTGCTCAAGCACCGGAGGGGACCATGACAACATTCATTGCCACCTGTCAGAGGGATGACCCTCTGTTGGGAAGCAAGAGGAGGGCAGGAGCCCAAAGTAGCTAGATGAGACAGCAAGAATGCTTTCTGCTCTTTTGGCTCATGAATATGTCCTGGAAAAGGCAAACTCACATATACTGAAAATATGACGCTACAGATGGTCATATATCTGAGTAAAACTTCTCCAAGATTTTGGTGAGGACAGGAACACATAAGACGGGGTGAACATGTAATATTTTTAGTTGGAAGTAGTCCTCAGAGAGAGGATTTAGGAGACCCTTTAACCAGGCAACCTCAGACCACCTCCCCACAACCTTTTTTCTGAACACACGCCTGCTTTCACCCTGTGAATGCTTATTATGAGTCAGCCTGCATTTCTTTATTCTTGTTTTTAACATTTCCTTCCCACATTGACTATTGTTTTTCCTCTATTACTTGCAGTAAATACACCCCAAGTTTCCATATACAGTCATCCCATGCCCTCTGTACCTGTCTTCTCTGGAGAGTCACCTGTCATCTCTGGAGAGTCACCTGTCATCTCTAAAGTATTGTTATTGTCTTTGCCTGTTTTCCTGGAACCCAGCATAAGGTGTTTTATATGGTGTGTAACACATTGTTATTCAACACTGAAACATCAAGAGAGATGGAAACTAGGCTCAATATAGAACAGGAAAAAAATTGATTATACCCTTGGAAACTACGAATTATCATTTACTGTGTTCTGCTATTCATGAATGTATTACAAATCAGGAGCTGAAGACAAATGTTGGGAAATTAACACAAACTGAGGTTTCTTACATTGTCTATAGTTTGAAAGTAGCACTCTTTGGAGGAGAAAGTCATAAACCACTATTACCAGATGTTGTTTTTGGCAGACTTTAATTATTCTCCTAACTGCTTCCTGTCTTTTTAACAATCTCCATCAGAGACAGCTACTAATTCATTCTTCCCTGCTCTGTTTTCCAGTGGAGGGACATGCCCCTGGGATTTGGAGCTTTTCTTATGGGTGTGCTATTCCCCACAGGCCTGAATTGTCAAACAATTACAGAATGCCATCAGCAACTCTAGCAAAAGGGCCAAGGGTTTGGATGTGTAAGTGAGCAAAAACATTCCATGCGGATAACAAAAGCTAAAGATTGTGACAATGTTAATCTGAACAGAAAGACCAAAAATTAACCATAGACAGATAGAAGCAGAATATTTTTAAAGGGGGTCATTAAGAGATAAGTCACTTTTATGAGGACATATCAGGAAGAGGCAATTTGACTATAAGTCAATCATTTGACCATCACAACTACAGTCAGCCTGACAAGAAGGGTTGACATACCTGAACAGATATGTCAAAATCTTGGTTCATTCTAAATAGAGCATAGCACCCCCATAATTTAAAAACAGAGTTTGTAGTTTAAGCCATCGTGAAGTTTAACCAGGACATTACTTTCCATTTGCCTGACCTGAAAACGATTGTTAAAAAAGTAAATCACAAACTACCTAGAATATTCCAGGCTCGTCCAAATATCTAACTTCTCTTCTCATAGAATAAATATCCTACAATATGCATCATTTACATTTATTAAAATAATGTCATCAGCATTGATACTATCATGGGATTATTTTTTTCAATTTTATTGCACAATTACTGTTATAACACTAATAGAAATAAAGTGATTTAAAATCATGTATAGTAGTGACACCAAGGAAACCAATTCACTGTCACAGTTTGGAATTTTTGAAATCAATTAAATAGTTGGTCATGCTAAACCCCTATATGCATAAGTCCATATGCATTTAAAGGAGCGGTTGGGGACTTCCCTGGCTGTTCAGTGGTTAAGACTTCACTTTCCAATGCAGGGGGTGCAAGTTCGATCTCTGGTTGGGTTTGATCCCTGGTCAGGCAGCTAAGATCTCACATGCCTTGTGGTCAAAAAAGCAAAACGTAAAACAGAAGCAATATTGTGACAAATTAAAAAAAGACTTTTAAAAAAATGGTCCGCATCAAAAAAAAAAAAAAAAAGGAGCAGTTGTACCTTCCCCTCACAGAGGTGGAGAGGAGGTGATGGAAGCTCAACCTTCCAGACAAGAAGGCTTGATAAAATTGAAAGTACATTACCACAGAAATGTTTTCCTTCATCAGGCATCTTAAAGGAAAGAGCAATCTCTGCAAGATGATCAGAATCTGATGGGAAAAAAGGAGAAACTGAAGTCTGAAGCAAGTGATTTCCCTGTAGTAAGATCCTATGAGTCTAAAATTCCATGATGACCCGCAAGGCTTTACTTTGAAAAACCATCTGGATTCGCAGCTAAAGCATGGAAGCAAAATCAGCACACCTGGGCTTGAGACCAACATTTACGTTCCTTGAGTGTCAACATTCCCTACAGTCTAAAATGGGGAAAGTAAAATCCACAGCTCTTTTACTTTCTAACACATCATTTACAGAAGGACTCTGCGCTCTTAAGATCAACTCCTGTAAGCTAGAAGTTTAAGAAAGTATCATTATCATACAAAATGCTACCTTGTAGATTATTCAAAGAATTTCCCCCCAAAAGAATTCAAAATAAATTTAAAAAAATAAGAATTGCCTTTTGAAGTCCTTTATGAACCAAGTAAGTTTTCCAGATTCATTCATGTCTACATCCACACGGATGCAAATAAAGTCAGTGTGCTCTAATAAGCAATTAATATGAGAATGATTTCCCTTCCTACTGCCCAATCCTGACCACGGTGTGCTAAGCAGTAAAACCAACATTCAATTCATAGACTTCCAACTGGACCATTTTATAATTAGCAAATTATAAACCCAGAAAATTACTGTCAGAAACATCAAGTATAGGACAAAAAGGCTGGCTGACTGCAAGAGGAGGTTTTTTTCTTTCTCCCTAAGGAAAAAATTTCTACTTATAAATTGGTTTTTTCAAAAATTACTGAAATAAAAAAATTAAATTGCACATTACTTTCCTAAATAGATCTATGACTAAGTTAGCTAAATATAGGATCTTTTGAAAAGAGAAACATTTTATAAATGTTAAAATTAGACTTTGTGCTTTAATAGCAATTGGATCATTGTTTGATCAATGTTGTCATGGCATTGATTCATTTTAAGTGTCTCAGGGAGAACTGAAAATGTAGACGAACGATAGGGCATTTTGTACCTCATGGTAATCCACACCAGATACCGGGTATAGATAGCCCCTCCTGGCTAACTTCAGGCAATGGGAAAAGAGGGAGTGATTTCTTTCAAGTCACCTTCATTCTCCTTTTGTCTTTTTTTTCCCTAAGTTTTAGCACGTTCCTCTGGGTATCCAAAGTCCTATTCTGTTACCTGACTCCCATCCTTGCAATCAGCTTGGTGCCTATTTATCCAGACTAGAAGTGTCCAAATAGGATCTGACTCCTTTGGTCTATTAAAAAGAAACAAGAACAACATTAAAGGCTTACATTTTCTGTGATCCAGTTTTTCAGAGTAACATCTAATAACAGAAGCAAATTCTGTTATAACGAATAAATTACTAAACTACTTTGTATTAAACTGGCTCTATCCAAGGATGGCACCTTATAAACAGTGCTTGAGGACACTCAACCCAAACACCTCATGGGCCAAGATCTCATTATCTTGATTCTTTCCCTTTAACCACACTGAAAAATTCCCAGCACATTGTCAGGCTCTGTTCTTTACTACTATTCCCTCCCAATTGCCTCTCCATCTTTCTGACTCACTCCAAAATTCAATGAAGACCTCCATGTTTAGCTTATGCTCATTTTTCCCTCCCTAAGTCCAATTATCTTACTGAGTAACTTCCAGACCATTTAGAAAGCCCATGAAATATGCTTTCCTCAGAGGTTTGTTCACTTTTATGGCTCCAATGGTCTTCTTTTCTATTTTACCACAGTGATTAGTTCCCATGGTCACAGCCTAGATCTTGTTATCACTTGGAAGTTCTTCACATCTGAAAACAGGAACTTCAAGATATCACAAACTCATCTCTTTCCTCTAGTCCTCTCTTCCTCCTGCTACATTCATTTTTTAATCTTAGACAGCTAATCATTTAACTCCTCTTGCCTTTACTTTCCTTCTTATCTAACTTACTCATCACAGTGTCAATACCCTCAACTGATTCTTCCAAGTCTTTTTGCTGAATTTGCCTAACAAATGTTGCAGCTGGACCAATCCTAGTCTTCTACTGTTGCAGAGGATGGCTGAGTCCAGTATACTGGTGCCAGTATAAATTCACTTCACCTCCAGTGCTGTGTGTCAGATCAGTCCTTCTAATTTCTAAGGACAACTTCCTCCCCAATTTCCTTTGCTGACTCATAACCCTTATCTTAAGTTTTCTCCCAATGAATCAATTCAGAAATCTATTCATTTGCCTAATAGCCTATCTGCTTTTGTATCTTTTCTCCCATTTATTCAGTCATTTATTCAAAAGTGTGTATTAAGACTCTACAATGTGCTAAATAATATATCAGGCAATGGGGTAAAAAAATACATAACAAGAAGTACTTATTTTCAGGAAGCTCATGGTATAACAAAACACACAAGCATACATAGTCACAACATCATGTTTTATGGGCTTTTTATGATGTTAGTGGAAGAAGGCACAACAGAACGTAAAGGATGGGTATCTCTCTGCATATTAGGATTTTAGTTGCTTTTTAGTTTATGTTTTGTACTTATTTGTATTTATTATAAAATGTGTAAATTGAATATGTATTACTTTTATTTTATTTTTTTAAATTTCATTGAAGTATAGTTGATTTACAATGTTGTGTTAATTTCTGCTATACAGCAAAGTGATTCAGTTATACATATATATATATTCTTTTTCATATTCTTTTCCATTATGATTCATCACAGGATATTGAATATAGTTCCCTGTGCTATACAGTAGGACCTTGTTGTTTATTCAGTCATAGAATTATTAAATGAAGTCATTACATGAGGTACTGTATTACTTTTAAAATAAGAAAAGTGAATATAACCAATATTTCATAATAACTATAAATGGAATAAAACCTTTAAAAATTGTGAGTTACTAAATTGTATACCTGTAACTTACATAATATTGTACATCAACTATACTTCAATAAAAAAATAAATAAAAAGAAAGAAAGAAAGGAAGGAAGGAAGGAAGAGAGAAAAGTGGGTCAGGTTCTCCAAAGAAACTGAACCCAAAGGATGGGTATATATTTTTTAAGGAATGTCCCCATGCAATTGTGGAAGCAGGCATGTCCAAAATTTGCAGGGCAGACCAACAGTTTGGAAACTCAGGCAGAATTTCCATGTTACAGTCTTGAGGCAGAATTCCATCTTCTCCAGGAAACCACAGTTTTTGCCCTTACGGCTTTCGACTGACTGGATGAGGCTCACACATGATATCGAGGGTAATCTTCTTAAAGTCAACTGGTTTTAGATGCTAGTCACACCAACAAAATATCAATACCTTCACAGCAACATCTAGACAAGCATTTGACCAAACAACAGCCTAGCCAAGCTGACACACAAAATTTAACTATCACAGAATGTTATGAACTGAACTGTGTCCCTCCAAAATTTACATGTTGAAGTCCTAATCCCCACTATGACTGTATTTAGTGATAGGGCCCACAAGGAGGTAATAAAGATTAAATGAGGTTAGAAGGGTGGAGCCTTAATCTGGTAGGACTGCTACCCATATAAGAAGAGGAAGACACACCAGAGATTTCTCTCCACACGCACACAGAGAAGAGGCCATATGAGGATACAGAAAAAGGTGGCCATTTGCAAACCAGGAAGCGGGCTCTCACTAAGAACCATCTTTGATGTACCTTGATCTTGGACTTCCAGCCTTCAGAAATCTGATAAAATAAATTTCTGTCATTTAAATCACCAAGTCTGTGGTATTTTATGTCAGTCTTAGCAGGCTAATACACAGGGTTATTATTTAAAAAGAAAAAGAGAGAGAAGGCAAGCTATTAAAGTCAATGATTGGCACTATCCTAATTTTCAAACCTGGCTGTACATCAGATTACTGAGGAAACTTTTACAAGTACAGTTCCCAAACCCAAACCCGGGAGAGTCTCATGCAGTAGCTGGGGGGTGATGAGCAGCTGCAGGGTCCAGGAAGTAGAAAACCACACACCTGCTCTTTAGAGCAGGAGTCTGCAAAGCAGATACAGAGCAAAGAGGGTCTGTGAGGTGGGACACTGGAGTAAAGAAGAAACCTCATGCTTTCTATTTATATATTATATATTTCTATCTAAAAAAAGGGAGGATTTTGGCCTGAATGATATTTAATCTGTAGATTGATGCTTGGGCTCCCTTTCAGCCCAGTCTTAGACAAGCACATATGACAGGTACACGGATGCGGGGCATTGTGCAAAACTAATGAGGTCCCCCCTTGATGAGTTAACAGTTATCCTCACCCCTTGCTCACCCACAACAAATGCTGTCTTTGATGTCATATGTGTGGCCAACTCACATATGGCAGCAAATAGATTTATGGGTTTAATCAAGTCTCAACTAAGTAGACTCCCACAAAATAGACAGCTGGCTTTAAAAGATTCCAGGAGATTCATCTAAGTCTCTATATCATTCAGGAAAATAAGACTGTTATTTTTCCAAATGTTCCCAACTGAAAGCAAAATAAAGCCTATACAGCTCAATTTTCCCAGTAAGCAGAAACAAGAGAAAATAACAGGATTTTACTAAATACTAGTGAAATAAAAGACACAGTATTAATCCTCCTCATAAATTAAGTCAAATGAAAACAAGAGAGAAAGCACTCAAAGTTGCGTTGTGTTTCTTTAAAGAACTCTTCTCTAGGCAACATATTTAACATTCCAATCCCCTTCAATTCTCCCACGTTAATTCTGAGAAAAAGTACTTCTCCTACCACCACCACTGACAGAGAAAGAACCTTCCTTGAAGGCTCTCAGTCAATCAGTCTTAATTTTAGGCCCAATTTTTACCTGGCTCATTTTTGCCTGGGGTCTTCTGTTCAGTTTGCTGTGTGATATAGAGACTTAAATGAATATCTACAGTAGATTTCAACTTGTTTCTGTTAAAACTGTATCCTTAGAAATATAATTTGTTCTTGTCATGTTCTTAAGACTCTGGAAATTCTTGTCTTCATGGAAAAATAACCTACTAAAAATGTGTGGCTTAATTGTCTTACGATAATTTGCCTGGTTAACAACTCAGTAATTGATGTATCTCTTTTCCTAAATAGCATAAATACTTGTGAGATTGCTATGTCACATTGAAAATATACCATCATTATATTTGTCTTTCCTTATATGCATGATGGTAAAATAAAAGCATGTTACTCTGCAAAAAAAAAAAAGAAAAGATTACAGGAGAGAAAGTACCTACTAAACATGAAGATTACAGTGCAAGTACAGGTGACCAAGAGGGGAAGGGCAGCCTTCCTGATGAGTCCTCTTTAATCTTCAGAAGAGGCAAAGGATGGTGGTCTAATTGGGTTTGACAAGAGTCAGCTCAAAACACTCAAAATTATTCAAAGATGATTAGCAGTACAGACTTATATCCGCCCATATTAACACTCCTACTGCACATTGAGATACTAGCAAAAGATAGTTTGAAGCTGTGGTGATATAAAAGAAGTTTTAAAATTATATCCACATTATCTTTAATATAAGATTTTCCATTTCTCTTTTAGGACACATTTCATGTTACATATAATACATTAGCACATTAGTGCACATGTAACCTACCAGATGCTGCTGGGAATTAGAAGGACCACAGGATTTGAGACCTTAATAATGACGATCTCAGTGGGATTGTTGGGTCAAAGTTTCACTTGAAATACACCCAAATGAGAATGAGAGGTAAAAAAGTGAAGATAGGAAAAGACCACTCTTAGGAAATTTGCTCTAAAGGGTTATAGTGAAATGAACTAGTAGCTGGAGGGGTAATTATGCCGGCAAAGGATGTTTTAAAGGGAAAAATACAGCCTTTCTATATGCTGATGTAAATGACATTGTAAAAACTAAAATTTGATTATGGAAGATGTAAAGGGAGTATTTCATTCTGGAATGAACGAGAAAGGATGGAGTCCAGTACACAGGGTGAGATCTGGACTTTGCCGAGACAAGGAGGAGCCACTCCTGTCATTGGAGGGACAGCAGAGTTTGTGGCAGGGAGACGATGAGGAAGTTCTCCTCTGATTGTTTCCCTACGAACTCAGGGGCAAGGCTGTCAGCAGAGAAAAATCCATGCATAATAATATCTGCAACTAGTGACCATAAGAGACTTCATTTCAAATAACAACCCACATTGTAAAAGTAGTGAAGTCTATGGTTTACCCTAATTAGGTTGAATATCATCAAGCTCAGCAAAGTGTAATATATGTATATAATTTACATGTAGATAAAACAGTGCATTGACTCCACTGTCTCTTCGTTACAGAGTTACAGTAAAACCTACCCGTCTTTTCCAGGGCCCAGTCCACACTGACCCTCATGTCTGGTCCTGGTTCCATTGATCCACTTTCATATCTAACACACTTCTTGTCCCACAATGATCTGCAGGATACTGTGTCCTCCTTCTGGACTTTCACTGCCATTTTCAGAAAAATCCAGTATTACTCAAAGTTTACTTAGAGTACATTCAGCCCCCAACTCTACTGCTCCCCAACATGCTGGCAGATGCCCATCTCAGCTGAACACTCTCTTTGCACAAAGCTTCAGTAACCCTCAGTTCTCGTTAGTGTGTCCCCCACCAGTTGCCGACTTCCTCCAGTCAAGAAAAGGAAAAGTCCTTTTAGGATGGATATGAATTGAAAAACAAATGTTTTATTAGGCAAAAACTTAAATACTGAGGTGCTTCCTGCTTTCTGTAGTATGAGGAGTTGCCCTCTGACTGCAGGTCCGGGAATCCACCGTTTTCCAACTTGCCTCCCAGTATCTTGTCAACGTGGCCAATAGAAGCAGTTCAAGGTGATAAGGAAGCACAGAGAAAGGAGTTCATGAAACTGACTTAACCACTCCAGGTGAGGACACCGGGGTTCACAGCAAAGTCCTTTGAGAGCTTAAAGCCTGCCCAGCCTGCTTCTTTTCCATTTACTGGACTAAACAGACCCTATTCTCATCCAAGCTCCCCCATGATTATTCTCCATGATTTTTCACTTCCTGCACAAACACATGGAATCCTGATAGTTAAAGCACATAAAGGGCCAGAAGCGCTTCCAGTTAAACCGTCTTTTTAAACAGTGCTCTCTGGCAGTGTTAGAGCTATTAATTGTGGCAGAGAAAAAACAAGTTACATAACCTGCCTGCTCTCACACGTTATTCTTCTTATTATCACCACATGATTAACTCGACCAGAAGATGAGCTAAATTTCAGAAGAGTCCTTTCCAATTCAGGAAAAGGGCACAGCAAATTTAGGGGACAGGAACACGTCAAAACACAGCCGCATAAAAACTCACCAAAAAGGTTTTGCAATCGAAGGCCACATTTGATGGGTCTCACTTTGCTAAAAAGCAATTCTTGGCTTGAGGGGCAGAGATGGGACACAGGGCAACATGACACCATGGGGTTATCAACAGAAGGAATGACAGACGTGTCCCCCTCTGCCCTGGGTTTGCTAGCATTCAGACCAAGCCCATCATGTTTTTATTGGGCCTCTCTTTACCTACTCATGTCCAGTTTTCTCTTTAGGGAATTCTGTCTGGAAAGACTTAAAATCATTGACCTGCCATGTCTTTTTTATACTGCACTCAAGAGCCAGCAGGTTTCTGGTGAGGAGGGAAGCTATTAAAAAGCTAAAAATACACTTAAGTCCTCTTCTAGTTATTCATTTTCTCCTTCACACTTAAATTTTAAAGAAGAAATTTGTATCATGATTGTTAACAGAAGGTACCTCATCCTCCAATCCACATGAACTGCTGGTGAAATGCAGCACTAACTTCAGAAACCTGAAAATTGCACAGGGAAGAGATCAGGTGGGTAAGACGACTCCACAGCATGAAAGGAGCTAGGAATTCTGAAGAACGTGGTATTTCAATCTTCCATGAAGGAAAAGAAGCTTTTACATTAGTCATACAAACACTCTTAACGATTCCACTTCACATTCAAACCAGTGAGGTCTAACTTGGCTGAAAATGGAAGCTACTCTCAAATTCCATAGGCATCTACTTAGTTGGTACCTATAAGGAACAAAGCTCTTCACACAGAATAATAAAAATAGGACATTAGTCACCCTACTACAACATTTGTACATCTTAGGGAAGAAAAATCCAGGTAAACCAAATTTTTCAGGCTTTTGTTTCTTGGGGAAAATAATTCTATTTTATTAATTCCATTAAAATGCCATCTCTATTTATAGATTGAGGCCAAACTGCAAGACTCATATTAACTTTATTGATCTTCATCGTCATCTGATCTTGCTATCATTTTGCATTTGGTCACATACCAAAGAGATGTATGTTTTAAGGTATGAGTAAAATTTAGAAACTAGGAGCACTAAACCTTTGCCACTATTCCCATTAACAACCCCAGATAATATAAATCTTTACTCTGAGTCCAAGGATTTAAAATCTACTCCATGGTCCTTTGGCAAATAGAAATTCAGTCAAACAGTGAACACTAACAGGAAGCAGAGCAGAAATGAAAAGGGACCAAAGTGGTCCAGGGGAATATAAAGGAATGTTCATTTTGAGCAGAGAGATGGAAGTGACCATAGTATGTGAAGAACTCTAGGAAAAACTCCAAGGTGAAGGACAGTTAATTTGAGCCTTGGAAGTTGAGCTCGCTTTGAAGAGATGGGGAAGAAGACTTGGAGGCAGATTCCTCTTAGGTAGGTGAAGAGGGTTAGCAAAGTTGGAGGCTCAGCAAAACACAGAATAGCTGCAGAGGGTAGTTTCCAACAGGTGAGGCTCATGGAAAGGAACAGAGAACATAAAGAGAGTCTCGTACTAGACTATGGGAAGCCTTGGACACCAAGCCAAGGAATTGACATCAATCCTCTAGAAAGCAGGGAAACACTGAACATTTTAGAGGTGAATAATGATGTAATAAAGCACCATTTCAGGAAGGTTAGACTTCTGTTCGTGTACGTCATGGAGGAGCTAGAAATGGTAGGTTGAAAGCTGTTGCACAAGCACAAGGCAGAAGCTATAATGACCTGAAACGACATGACACGGATGGAATAAGCAAGTGGAAGACGGCTGTGAGACTTGATGGCCAGAGACACAGAGCCCAAGGGAAGAGTAAAAAAAAAATGCTTTCACTTGAAGGGACTTAGAAAAAGGCAATAGTAAAGGAATTGGGGAAATTGAGATGAGACGCGTCTTTGAAAATATGTGCACTCACACTCAAAGGTGAGAGAACAGCAGAATAACTGCTAATGCCAGGATGAAGTACAGGATGTGGGACAAGAGCTGGGAAGAGAGGTCAGAGCTTGCCATCTATTTGGGAGTCACCAGTGTCATGTTGAGGACTCAGAGGTAGAGATTATGGAGAGAGAAAAACGGGGATGAAACCTGAATCTTAGAGAAGGGCAATAATGGAGGTGATAGAAGCAGATACTGGGAAGTTAAGAGAAGAAGGAGAAACCAGAATCATGAATATAAAAGAGAAGTCAGAGGTGAAGAAAGAATGGTTAGCAATGCTGAAGACTGTTGAAAGATCCAAAGGAGGTTTATGAAAAGACTGTTGGATTTGTTGACCAGTGGGGTATTGATAATTATTGAAGCATGCAGTTTCAGTAGGATGAGGGAGACCAGAGCAAGACTGCAGGGGAAAGAGGTAGAAATAGAGGCTATAATTGGGCCGCAAGTAGATAGTGAAAGCAAGGCAAGACTTGGGATGTAACTGGAGGAGATAGAAAGCTGAAGGAAACAATTAAAGCTAGAGAGGAATGAGTCATTGGTAGTGAACAGACTGGAGAGTTAAATAGTTAAAAGAATTGAGAGTTAGTAGAAGGAGTGGTCTGACCTGTTTACTTCTGATATTTGTCAGAATGTATCTTAGCTATAGACCCAGACCCAGATCTCTTCCATATAGAGCTGGAAATACTTGTAAAATGAGTCCTCTGGAGTCAATATTCAAGTCAAAGAAAGAGGTGCAGTCTCCATAACTACCACCTTGCAGAAGCTTAGCTGTGGAGGAAGAGAGAGAGAAAGAGAACATGCCTTGGAGGAATATTGATCTGGAAGATGAAAGTAGTTATCAGCTGCAGGAGGGAATTACCAGAGAGTAAGATTTTAAAAACACCCAAAAAGTGTTGAAGGAAAAATATTTGTTCAGATTCCAGTGATTTCAAAATTTGGGTTAATCTAAATTTTATGTCTAAGCCCTATGCTAATGGTGTTCATTAATTTTATAAAGGAGTGCAGAGAATTGGTGAAAATATCTGAGAAAATAGACTTTCTGAGAATTTTTATATTATCAGTTATTTAAAATAATTTTTATGCTATTATCAGTGCTTTTGTTATTTTATGGACTGTAAGTCAGGCACCTAAACCTGCTAAATAAATGTTTATTGGATGGATGGATGGATGGATGGATTGATGGATGGATATACTCTGGAATACCAGGGTGGTATTAGTTCTTACGGCATGCTACTAAAACCAGATTTGACTCTCAGTCATTGCTTATATTCGAAAGAAGTTTATCTTTAATGAAAGACAAAATTCTAACATGCCTGAGGTAGTGCACACCATGCAAATCCTCCTTCCACCTAAACATTTGGAATGAGGTTCAACCTCATGACCATGGAAGAGCTGTCATCCAAACTGGGGAGCAGGAAGCTAGTGTCTCAGGCTCATTTCCATCCTGCTTACCAGCTGTCATACTTATTGAAAGTCTCAGGCCATCAGTGGCTTCAGCTCCTATTCGTGATAATTTTGCCTTCTTATGCCTCTAGCAAAAGACTCCTTAGAGTTCACTTCCTTGCCTAAGGCCTCTGACATAGATAATCAGAAGCGACAGGTCTTCCAGGTCAAACATTGAGGGTAGAACCCACAGGACAAGCCATGGTTCCTCCTGAACTCCCACTGCAGGAGGATAATATGATACAAAGCTCATAAAACCACAAAGGCAATGCAAACAGAAGGGGAGACAATAGTGAATAAAGGATGTCAACAAAATTCTGGGATAGAGCAGATGGGTGAGTGGAAACTGATTTAGCAGAGCAGAAAGAGTATAAATAAAGTGCCTGCAGTGAGGGAACAAGAGGGAGTTATGTCATGTCGCAGAATGAAGAAGGTCCAGGACCAGGTACCATCCTAGGGAGGAACACCTGAAATCAGTCTGTGGGAGAAGCAGAGCCTCCCCTCCACCCCAACCAAATGCTGGAACTTTCTTTCTGGAGAGGTTGAACCACAGAGATTCTAATCCCAGGGGCACCAGCCCAGCCAAGGGCAGGTTGCCTTCCTGAAGGTGGCGTGGAACTGGAGCAGTGCTCTTCAACTCAACTTTCCAAGATGATGGGAACGCTCTGGAAGCTACAACTGAAAAAGTATTTTTTAAATTTTTATTCATTTTAATGACTTCCCTCGTGGCACAGTGGTTAAGAATCTTCCTGCCAATGCAGGGAACACGGGTTCGATCTCTGGTCCAGGAAGATCCCACATGTCGAGGAGCAACAAAGCCCGTGCACCACAACTACTGAACCTGCGCTCTAGAGCCCGCGAGCCACAACTACTGAAGCCCGCGTGCCTAGAGCCCGCGCTCTGCAACAAGAGAAGCCACTGCAATAAGAAGCCCGCTCACAGCAACGCAGAGTAGCCCCCGCTCGCCACAACTAGAGAAAGCCTGCATGCAGCAACAAAGACCCAATGCAACCAAAAATAAATAAAACAAATTTATTAAAAAAAAATTTTCCGTACAGGATAGCACAGGTCTAGAAACTGCACGCTAGTGTCCTAGTGTCCTTACCCTCACCCAGAGCCCAGAGCAACGTCAGCCAGTTATGACACAGGCAGGAGAGGACAGAAAATTCCTCTTGGAGAACCAACCAGCCCAAGAAGAAAGACCTAGAGACTGACATTTGTGGGTTCTCCAGCAGAACGCTGAGGTCTCTTCATCAAGACTACCATCAGGAAGGCACTCAGGAAGGCGCTCAATTTCACGGTACATCCAGTTAGGTTTTGATCAACTCCCTTTCAAAAACAGAAGTGGGCAACCAAGCACCATGAGTCATTTGAAGGAAGCCTCCAACATGTAAGGACAAGACCAACACAAAGACAATTTTTAAAAAAGGGGGTAGGGAGAAAAAAAAGCCAACAACAACAGGAACTCAAAACAAGCTGGCAGGGACTTCCCTGGTGGCGCAGAGGTTAAGAATCCACCTGCCAATGCATGGGACACGGGTTTGAGCCCTGGTCTGGGAGGATCCCACATGCCGTGGAGCAACTAAGCCCGTGAGCCACAACTACTGAGCCTATGCTCTAGAGCCCGCGAGCCACAACTACTGAGCTCACGTGCCACAACTACTGAAGCCCGCGTGCCTAAAGCCCGTGCTCCAAAAAACAAGACAAGCCACCGCAATGAGAAGCTCGCGCACCGCAACGAAGAGTAGCCCCCGCTCGCCGCAACTAGAGAAAAGCCCGCGTGCAGCAACGAAGACACAACGCAGCCAAAAATAAATAAATAAATAAATTTATTAAAAAAAAAAAAAAAAAAGCTGGCATGGTGCAGGGAACATAAAATTTTAAAATCGCACACACACTAATAATCTCAAAGAGAAAATGAATGGTAGTGCCACCGTGAAAGGACAGGATGCTGTGGGCAGAAGCATGATGGTTATCAGAAAACAGAACCACAGAGGTCCCAAGGAAATTAAAAACCAAGGGAGAGAACATTCAAGAGGAGTTAGAAGGTAAGGAAGGTGGAGGAAATCTCCTGACGAAGGGCTGAGACCAACAGGGACACATGCTGCACAGGAGAGGCCAACTCCAGGAGGAGACTCTGAGCCTGGTAGGTTTCCTTGAAATTCAAGGTGGAGCTTGGGCTCCCATGGGCTGTACACTTGCTAAGGTGCAGTGTCAGGGACCAGGAGATTCAGGCAAATTCTCTCACCCCATGTGACTGAGAAACTGTAGCTGACATCTGGATTTTACTTGGAACATAGAGTAATTTAGCCTGGAAGCCCATGTACTGCAGAGCCCCTGGGCGTGATGCCCCATGCGGTGATGAAGGGCAGTCCCCGAGGCCTGACAGCCTTCACGTTTCAGGATGGCCCCGAGTGGCTTGGGTTTCCCAAACTGCCTCATGAAGTAGGCATATGACAATGAAAACTTTCCAATTTAGAGCAGCTTTGAACAAACATTTATTTAGAACAAGGAGATAATGAGCAATTATTTTCATTTCTAGAACATCACAGATGTTGTTCATTAGAGTATGTCAATCAGAAACAATTCTTTCATATATATGAACTCATTTTCAAGAATTCCCAGGGATTCATTTGAGCAGAACAGAAAAACTGCTTCAAAACCCAATCCTAAATCTAAGGAAGCCACCAAAGGGGAAATGTGAAGGCTGGGTCGTGAACCCCTCACTGAGACACTTCAATTAAATTCTGGCTTAATAAACACAGTCTTTTTATTTAAGTACCTTAAAATCGATAGACTGTTTTTCTAATTGATTTTTGCCCTGGGTTTGTTTTTTGTAAATGTGAATCATGTCAAGTAAAACAACCTCTACATTTTAAAAACTGAGAAGTATGGCATAATTTGCATTGCAGAATTCAGGCTCCTGCCAGCATCCTTAATCATCAGTATAGCTAAATACTTAGAGAAGTAGCAGAAGACCGGAGTTCAAATCATGTCTCTCATATTTGGCAGCTCTATGACCTCGGGTGAATCATCTAACCTGTCTGAGCTTTGGTTTCCTCCTCTGACACACGTGGTATTATGCAGTAAACTGAAAAATGTCATAAAATTGAAGATGCTGGTTATTGAAGAGAAGCTAAAGTCCAGAAATATCATGTGTGCACCCTAGCAGTGTGGATTTAAGAACGTTAATGAAGATTTAGCTGTCCAAATGAAAATATATCAGTCACTTGTTTAATTGAACACATTATATTTAACACAATATAGCTGCTACCTTCTTCAGAAGACATTCATCAGTATTTGCATTCCAATTCCCTGCATATTGAAGTTTCACAGAAAACTGCTGTTGGTCTTTTATATAAAATTAGCAAAAAGCATCTTTTCAAAGCTATTTTTTAAAATATTACCTATCTCTGTCAACATACACACACGCACTACACGCACCCACATCCAGAGTGTGCTTCATCACAAAACGTTACTTATTGTACTGATTTTGCCTGCTTGTAGCCGATTGGTTGAACTAAGAAAATTATTATTCATTTTCCCCTGTTGATATCTCTTGAAGACTATGATAATGCATTACCACTGGAAGTGGTCACTGTTGCGAAGACCTCATTTGTCATTTAAAGCTGCACCTCTAATTTGTGACCACCTAGAAGGGTGGGGTAGGGAGGGTGGGAGGGAGATGCAAGAGGGAAGAGATATGGGGATATATGCATATGTATAGCTGATTCACTTTATTATAAAGCAGAAACTAACAACACTGTAAAGCAATTATACTCCAATGAAGATGTTAAAAAAAAAAAAAAAGAAAAAAGCTGCATCTCTAGAGACCTCACTTGAAGAACGACCACCCTACAGGAAGCGAATCCTGAAGAATCTGCTTCCCTACTCTGGTCTGTCTTTGTAGACATCATTCAGTATAGCAAAGCAATCTGTTTTATGCATTCGTGTCTGCTGGATTCAACTATATTTCAACTGGCAGAGCAATAAAACATAGACAGGGAAAGTAGCAAGATGTTCAAATGAGTATTACTGATGGATGGAAAGGCCTGAAGATCCCTACACAGCTATTATCAAAGGATGTTTTGTGACGGCATCAGAAGGAGGTGGCACCCACCACAGGTGTTCCAATGATCACTTCTTGGAACTTGGAAACTCTGGGAAAATTCTTCACTTAAAAAAAAAAACATTTGCCAAGGTTGAGGAGACAAGATGGTCGAGTAGAGTGACATGAGCTCACCTCCTCTCACGAGAACACCAAAATCACAGCTGACTGCTGAACAACCATCAATTTAAAAAAAAGACTGGGGACTTCCCTGGTGGCGCAGTGGTTATGAATCTGCCTGCCAATGCAGGGGACACGGGTTCGATCCCTGGTCCGGGAAGATCCTGCATGCACCACAACTACTGAGCCTGTGCTCTAGAGCCCACGTACCACAAAAACTAAAGCCTGTGCACCTTCTCTTGTGCTCTGCAACAAGAGAAGCCACCGCAATGAGAAGCCCGCACACCGCAACAGAGAGTAACCCCTGCTCGCCACAACCAGAGAAAACCCACACGCAGCAACAAAGACACAACGCAACCAAAAATAAAAATAAATAAATAAAATTGATTCTAAAAAAAGAAGACTGGAACCTACCAAAAAAGATATTCTACATCCAAAGACAAAAAAGAAGCCACAATGAGACGGTAGTGGGGCGCACTTGCAAAATAATCAAACCTCGTACACTCTGGGTGGGCAACCCACAAACTGGAGAATAATTATATCACAGAGGTTCTCCCACAGGAGTGAGAGCTCTGAGCCCCACATCAGGCTTCCCAGCCTAGGGGTCCAGTATCAGGAAGATGCACCCAGAGTGGATGTCATTTAATTCAATGTCCTCTACAATATTCTTAACAAGTGTCACAAAAGTTCCCACACAGAGTCAGCAATGGTGTGGAACAAAGCTACAAGTTGGGGCAGGGTGAGGAGAAGAGGGGCCCTGAATTCAGAATTGGGGGCTTAATGACAGAGTTGGGGCCCGCTTGATTTTAGACTCTCCAAATAACAATCCTTGGAGGCCACTTTCAGAAAAAAAGTCCTGGAGCCTTTATGGTGAGCTTCCTGTGGGCAAAAATCAAGCCCAACACCTCTCTAGACATCAAAACCCTCCACATGATGCCCATAAGTATGTCCCAAACTTCTCTGATGATGTTTCACCTGGGACAGTTTCACCTCTTAAATGCTAATGTAGATTCAAATCCCCAAGAAGAAGATGGTTTTGTTAAAATGCAGGTTCTTATTCAGTAGGTCTAGGATGGGGTCCATGAGTCCCCACTTCTAGCAAGCTCTCAGGTGACACCCATGCTTTCGATCCAGGGACCATACTTAGAGTAGCCATAATTGAGGGACTGTAGAGTCATCAAGTGTCCCAGGTGTTTCTTATTATCAAGGGAAAAAACAGAAAGACTGGATATTGGCTTAACACATAGTAATTGCTAAGTAGATGCTTACTGAATGATGGATGGATGGATAGTGGATGGATGGATGAATGGATGAATCAAGTGAGTGAATAAACCAATAAATGAAATAATGATACCCTTTCTGACTTTTAGCTCCTCTTCTGTAAGATGGGGCAACACCTGACTTACAGGTTCTGGTGAAACTCGGAAGAGAAGGAAAGGGAGAGCTTCATTCCAGGCCCACACACTACCCAGCCTGGGTCTAACTCTGCATCCCCGGTCCCCTCTGGTGTAAAATGATAACAATGATAATTGTGGGTACCTGGTAGGCTTGTTGACAGTTCTATCACATTTAAGAGTTTATCCTATGGTAAGTTGTCCAGTAATTGCTGGCTACACAGAAACCTATAGATAAGAAAGTTTCATAAAGAATAGTGTTTTGAAAGGTAAAATCTTGTTCTTTTAGATTTTACTTGTTCAGAACGGATGACAAAGGAACTGACTGAAATTGAACTCTGCCCTAAGAAATACAAATTTTGCTAAGACAAAAAGTGTTGCTAGTAAGATTAGTTTTGGTGCTTTTAGAAATGATCAGTATGATGTCCATATTTTTAGCCTTTAACCACTTGGGTCATTTCTATAATGGTTACATTCATAATAATAGGCTAAGATTTGTGCTTATACATCAGCCTGTGAAGCATATTTTGATAGTATCTACACTGCCAATTTTGAAAAATTCATAATCTAAGGGCATAGTTACTATTTTTCCAAAACTAATAATTAAGTTATTCTAATTATTCAATACAAATATTAAATTATTAAAATACTGATATAAGAAGCTTTCTCACTTTAAGTTTTGACAAAAGAATTACTTGTTTGACTTACAGGATTTAATATTTAAAACCACGTGGTTTTATAAAAATCCTCTTTTTCTATTTAATTATCAATAGAAAAAACTCAAAGTCTAGTATAGTCAGAAAAAGCTTTCACAATCCTTCAAGAACAAATGTATTTTTCTCATGGGTGCCTGGCCCACCAAGTTATAAAGCTGGGCATGCACATCAGCACCCCTTCATTGAAAGGAAGTGGTGTACACAGGGCTAGGCTGAGCAGGCCCTGAAGACAAAAGTAAGTTACCTAGAGAAGTGGTCCAAATGCCCATGGTCCCAACTCCTGCTACCCTGCCTTCTCTACCATTGCCTTCTTCTCACAGGTGAGAATCCAGAGAGAAGTGAGTTTTCCAAGGCCACGTTGCTGGGTCAGGTCCCCTGATTCCCAGTCCAACAGTTCTCCATTATTCCATTCCACCTGGACTCCAAAGAGAAAAATAATATTTCATAAGCTGGCCTTGAACCCTGATAACAACAATGGGTACATTCACGAGCACAAGTTTTTGTGCAGTTCTGCACCAGCAGGATTCTGAATTCTCTCAGATTTTATATTTTAATATTTGGCAGTGTTTTGAGTGATGAGTGGCCTTAAAGTATTCAGTTGCAAATAATATATATTAAAAATAATTTTGGGGTACTTCCCTAGTGGTCCAGTGGTAAAGAATCCGCCTTCCAATGCAGGGGATGCAGGTTCAATTCCTGGTCGGGTAACTAAGATCCCACATGCTGCAGGGCAACTAAGCCGCATGCCACAACTACTGAGCTTGCGTGCCTCAACGAGAGAGGCTGTGTGCCACAAACCTCAGAGCCCACATGCTCCGGAGCCCGCACACCACAACTAGAGAGAAGCCCTCACACCACAACGAAAAGCCAGACCATTTCACAACAAAAGATCCCTCATGCCTCAACGAAGACCACATGTGCCACAACTAAGACCGGATGCAGCCAAAAAAAAAAAAAGAAAGAAAATAAATAAATATTTTTAAAAGTGCTTTATAAAAATAAATAAATTTTTATGTGTCACTCCTGTGTTCTGGGAATAGATACTTGTCAGCAACTTGATTATACAGAGGTTGTTATGGGATGAGAGAAACACATGTTATCTGCCCCAGTACCACTGCTGGCCACCAGACAGTAGTGGTGAGATTGAGGCCATTGAAGGCAGCAGAGAGGCAAGTGTCTGTGGTTAAACATTGACATGTTGTCCATAGTCTTTGTCAATTAAATGCTCCTTGATAGCCAACTAGAGATCTGTTCACAACCCAGTCTCCTGAGCGTTGATTATATTTTAGTCATTCCAGTGTTGAAATACTCAGTCTCAAGTGAAGAAAGAAAGAAACATCTGGTTGTATTTGTGTTTTGTAACACATCAGAATAGGTCCCTTATAAAAATAAATAGTTGTGAATAAGAGTATTTGCAAAGAAGTAGGTATATATGGACTCTTTAAACAAAAGGATCAAAACTGATCATGGTGTTAAGGGCTTAATATCCAAAATATGCAAACATACAACTCAGCATTGAAAAAACAAACAACCCGATTAAAAAATGGGCAGAGGACCTGAATAGATATTTTTCCAAAGAAGAAGATATGGCCAACAGACACATGAAAAGATGCTCAACTTCACTAGTCATTAGGGAAATACAAATCACAACCACAAGGTATCACCTCACACCTGTCAGAATGACAAGTATCAAAAAGACAACAAATAACAAGTGTTGGTGAGAATGTGGAGAAAAGGGAACCCTAGTACACTGTAAACTGATACAGACACTGTGGAAAACAGTATTGAGGTTCTTTTTAAAATTAAAAATAGAACTGCCATATGATCTGGCAATTCCACTTCTGAGTATTTTTCCAAAGAAAATAAAAACACTACTTAGAAAAGATATATGCACCCCTATGTTCATTGCAGCATTATTTACAATTGCCAAGAAGTGGAAGCAATCTAAGTGTCCACTGATAGATGAATGGATAAAGAAATTATGGTATATACTTATATACAATGGAATATCATTCTGACATAAAAAGGAATGAAATCTCATCATTTTTGACAACATGAATGGACCTAGAGGGTATTATGCTAAGTTAAATAAGTCAGATAGAGAAAGACAGTGTATGATTTCACTTGTATGTAGAATCTAAAAAAAAAAAAAAATGAACAAACAAAACAAAACAGAAACAGACTCACAGATACAGAGAACAAATAGGTGGTTGCCAGAGGGATGGGCAGATGAGTGAAATAAGTGAGGAAGGTTAAGAAGTACAAAATTCCAGTTACGAAATAAATGTCATGGGGATGAGATGTATGACATGGGAAATATAGTCAATAATAATGTAATAACTTTGTATGGTGACAGACAGATGGTAACTAAACAAAATGGTGATCATTTGGTAATGTATAGAAATATTGACTCACTGTGTTGTGCACCTGGAATTAACAGTGTTGTAAGTCAATTATCCTCCAATATTGAATAGATAGATGATAGATGATAGATAGATAGATAGATAGATAGATAGATAGATAGATAGATAGATAAATGAATGTTTGAATAGTCATTCAGGCTGCTGTGACAAAAATACCATAAACTGGGTGGTTTATAAACACCAAACACTTACTTCTTACAGTTCTGGAGGCTGGAAAGTCCAAGATGCTGGTAGATTCAATGTCTGGTGAGAACCTTTTCCTTCGTTCATAGAGAGCATCGTTTAGCTGTGTCCTCACAGGGTGGAGGGGGTTAAGAATCTCTCTGTAGTCTCTTTTATAAAGGCACTAATCCCCTTCAAAAGGGCTCCACCCTTATGACCTAATCACCTCCCACAGGGCCCATCTCCAAACACCATCAACTTAGAGGTTAGAATTTCAACATATAAATCTGAGAGTGGGAGGGGGGAACATAAACATTCAGTCCTTTGCAGATACTTTTGGTTAAAAATGAGTAAGCAAAGAACATGTATACCATGTAAAAGAAGCTGACCTCTTTTACATTAAGGCTAAATACAGTCTTACTGCAAATAGTATAATATATTGAGTCAATCATCAGCTTGACATTGATTTTATTTTATTTTTAAACCACTTTGAGATATGATTGACATTAAAAACTTACACATATTTAATGTACACAACTTGGTGAGTTTGGAGATTAATATGCACCCATGAAACCATCACCACAATCAATGCCATAAACATATCAATCATTTCCAAAAGTTTCCTCTCACCTCATTTATTTATTTGGTAGTAAGACCACTTAACGTAAGATATGTAAAGGTGTTCAACATAACTAATCATCAAGGAGATACAAATTAAAATCACAATGAGATATCACCTCATTAGGATGTTAGGATGGCTGTTAGGATGGCTATAAAATACAAAAACAGACAAACGAAAAATGACAAGTGTTGGCAAGGATTATGGAGAAAAGGGAACCCATGTATAAGGTTGGAGGGATTGTAAATTGGTGCAACCACTATGAAAAAGAGGTTCCTCAAAAAATTAAAAATAGAACAACTATATAATCCAACAATCGCTCTTCTGGGTATATATCCAAAGGAATTGAAGTCAGAATCTCAAAGAGATGTCTGCTCTCCCAAGTTCATTGTGGTATTATTTACAATAGCCAAGACACAGAGGTAATCTAAATGTTTATTGACAGATGAATCAATAAAGAGAATGTGATGTGTACACACAATGCAATACTATTTGGCCTTAAAATAAGAAGGAGGTTCTTCCATTTGTGACAATCTGGATGAACCTGGAGAACACCGTGCTGAGTAAAATAAGCCAAACTCAGAAGGACAAATACTGCATGATCTCACCTATATGAAGAATCTAGAAGAGTCAAACTTGTAGAAACAGAGAGAAGAACGGTGGTTGCCCGGGGCTTGTGGGAGGAGCAAATGGGGAGGTATTGGTCAAAGAGTACAGAGCTTTGGCGATACAAGATGAGTAAGTCCTAGAGATCTACAGTATAACCTAGTGTGCATGGTTAATAATGCTGTACTATGTACTCAGAAACTTGCTAAAAGGGTAGACACTGATTTAAATAAAAGTCAGAAGAATTATACAAATAAAAGTTTATTTCAATTTTTCTATTGTCTGCAGTGATTTGGATCCATACTCTGAAACGTAAACTCCCTTGAAAATTTCTGAGCTATCAGTGATAAACTACTATGTTATGACAATTAGTAAAATTAAAACATTCCATGATAACAAAAATAACAAAGTACCCAGGGATTAGCTTAACAAGGTCTGTACAGGACTTTGATGAAGAAAACGAGGAAGATGTTTCTTAAAGGAAAATAAAGATGACTTGAAAATATGAAATATGATGTTAGGAAAACTGACTGACTACTGTAAAGTTATTACAAATTTCTTCAAAATTAAATTAAAATCCCAATAGTGTATTTTTATTACATCACAAAATAGACTTGAAGCTCTTTTGGAAAAATAAATAAAGGTAGATAATCAGGAAGATACTGTAAAATTAATGAAGGCAGCTTTTCCTACTAAATATTAATACTGAATATAAAACTGCAATAAACAAAGCAGATTAGAACTAGTAAAATATTAAAACAAGTTATTTAAGAATGATTAATTTCTGGGTAATTTAGATTTATTCTTTTATATTCTTTTGTGATTTTTATGGTGACCATGAAGTTTTTTCATAATCAGACACAAAACAACATTTTTGAAAAGTGATAATCATTTCCTCCACTCTTCTCCCTCATTTGTACTTGTTTCATAGTTTTATGTGCATTTTACAATTTAATTCCACAGCACATCAATGTTCTTCTCTACTGGTTAATCCCATCAGTGCATAAACATCTTTCTATCTTAAAAAAAATCCTCCCTTAGGTTAAAAGGTACAAATTTCCAGTTACAAAATAAATGAGGCAAGGGTATAAAATGCACAGTGTGGAGAATATAGTTAATAACTATGTAATATCTTTATATGGTGACAAGTGGTAACTAGACTTATCATGGTGATCATTTTGAAATATATAGAAATACCAAAGCACTGTGTTGTGTGCCAGGAACTAACAGTGTTGTAGGTCAACTATACTTCAAAAACAGACAGACAAGTTCATAGAAAAAGAGATCAGATTTACAGCTACTAGAGGCAGAGAATTTGGCAGAGGGGAAATTGGAGGAAGGTGGTCAAAGGTACAAACTTCCAGTTATAAGACAAATAAGTACTGGGTTGTATTGTACAACATGATAAATATAATGAACACTGCCATATGTTATAAATGAAAGTTGTTAAGAGACTAAATCCCAAGAGTTCTCATCACAAGGAAAAAATATTTTTTTCTATTTCTTTAATTTTGTATCTATATGACATGATGGATGTTCACTAAACTTATTGTGATTATCATTTCATGATGTATGTAAGTCAGATCATTATGCTGTACACCTTAAACTTATGAATGCTGCATGTCATTTATATCTCAATGAAACTGGAAGAAAAAAAATCCTCTCTTGACCCTCATGCCCACCTCCAGTCTCCTCTCTCCTTCACAACACATTTCCTCTAAAAAGGAAGTTTATCAGTATTGCTTCCACACACTTACATCCCATTTCTCCCCCCACTCATTCCAATAGGTCTTCTTTGCCCATCACTTGGCTACCTGGCACTTACATTGCACTTGGAAAAGTCACTAACAACCCCCATATTTCCAAATTCAATGGTCACTTCTCTGTCTTCATTTTACTGGACATATCAGCGATATTTGTCAAAGTTGACCAGTTCATCTTTCTTGAAGCATATTCCTTCTTGTCTTCTCTGACTCACACAAATGTTATCATTCATCGTATTGTATTACATAACTCATCATATAATTTTCTCTTTTCTTATGTGACTTCCCCATGTTGCATGGTGACACCATGAATTACTCACCACCTGCTTTACTTTTTAAACATAAAGATATTATAAAGAATTAGTACTTCTGAAATGTCTGTCATAGATTTATGGTTTCCACAATTCACAATGTAGTGGGGAAACAGCATGAATATTAATGAAATGTCTGGCAAACACCACACCATGGTACACAACCAAGGTCTTAGTTGGGTGGTGTGTTAGTCAGGGTTCTCCAGTGAAGCAGAACTTATGGATATACAGAGACATGTAAGAGATTTATTATAGGAATAGGCTTACAAAGTTATGGAGGCCTAGAAGTCCCACAGTCTGCTGTCTGCAAGCTGGAGAACCAGGAAAGCCAGTGGTATAATTCAGTTTGAGCCCAAAGACCTAGAGCTGGATGGCCACTTGTGTCCAAAGGTCCAGGAACCAGGAGCTTCGATACCTGAGGGCAGGAGGGGATGGATGTCCAACTCAAGCAGAGAGAGAGAATTCCACCCACCTGCCTTTTTGTTCTATTTGGGCCCTGAATGAATTGGATGATGCCTGCCCACATTAGTGAGGGCAGATCTTCCTTACACAGTCTACTGATTCAAATGCTAATTTCTTCCAGAAACACCCTCACAGATATACCCAGAAATTATATTTTACTAGCTAGCAGGGCATCCCTTAGCCTAGTCAAATGGACACATAAAATTAACCATCATAGGTGGCAAAAATAAAAATTATATAAGCATGAGTTGGAAGGGGCCCTATATATATATATATATATGTATGTATATGTATATACATACATATATATATATATATATATATATGATCTCGTGTTAATTTTATCTGCTCACTGTAATAACTATGAGTCCATCAGGTAGAACTCATGCTATGTTGTAGTGACAGCATTCCTTTGATCTTTGGTCTGATAAGACATTTTTAGGCATATGGTCATTTTTCTTACTATTTAGTTCTCTTTCTAGACGCTATAGAAGCTACTGCCTTTAAAATACTGTTAATAATTTCTCAGAAGTTGCAGTTAAATACATTCTCTCAGCTGATATTAGTTGTGGTTTAGTGCTCTAGATGAGATTAAAGATACATCCTAAATCTTTGAAGAGATAGGAAGGGCAGTCTACTGTCAGCAGTACGAAAGGCTCTGCGAGAGAGTTTGAGATGGTCTGCACATGCAAACATAGACACACACTGAATGCTCTCTTCCTCTGTCTATTCACTTCTAGGGAATGATTAGCAAAGAGGGCGGGGGGAACCTAGAGTCTGGTATCTGTATGTAGGCATCCTGAATTTAGAAACAACCCATAAACATTTACTTGGGGAATAAGAATCCACATAATGTCCAAATAGCCAACCCAAAACTAGACATCCCAGTTGTTTTGGATCAGTAAACAGAACTAACAGCTCTCTTTAAGGGGGAATAGCATATCTGCATCAATGAAAGGGAAATAAAACCTCTCAGCTGATATCCATCCTTCTCTCAACTGTGTCATCATCTGGAGAGGGATGAGACCATCGTAATAGAGTTTCAGACCATCATTTAGGACTGTGGATGTATAATGCCCAGATCAGATAACTGGAAAGGGTCGCGTGGCTTGTCATCTTATAGGAATATTTCGCTAAACTCCTAGGAAGCCTTATTAATAGGGAAATAACAGCAGAACTCAGAAAAACTATGTATGGCAAGCTCAGTGTTGGCCAGTTCATCTCATAGCACCAGTTGAGCAGTAAAGGCTACATCAATGGTTAACAGATACATGATTATAAAGTTTGTAAAAAGGTCCAAGAACCCAAGCAAGTCAAAGAAATAACCCCACTGTTTGTAGTTGTGTTGGTTCATTTCACTTGCTTGTGTGGAAATCTTGGTGGATATTTGACAAGGAATAGCATGGCACGTGCACAGTGACAGCTTTGCCTGCCAGGTGACAGCCACTGCGCATTCTCACTCTGGAAGGTGACAGTGCAGCCTGCTCTCAACACGGTCGGGAAGGCCCACCTGAGCCCCGGGTGGATTAATCACCCCGTCCAGGTCTGGCTGTCAGCAGGGAAACGAAACTATTAAGAACGATAATTTGTTGGCAAATGTATTAACCATGAATCAAGGAACAAATTACCTCCGCAAATCTCATCACTAAGCAGAACTTCAGAGCCTGTGCCCAGTGTTTGATGAAACACGTAAAAGAAAAGCACAACAATAAAACCATTCTTCCTAGAACCCTGTAATATTTCATTTGAAGAACTTCCAACTTGTAGCCAGAAGAAAAGGTTTTTCATCTTTTTTAAAAGAGGAGGCTCCAGGGGTCCCCTCCTCCCGTGGACACACCAAATGTAGAGCTACACACAGAGTAATTCCTGCTGAAAGAAATCCAGAAGCTAGCTGAGTGACTCTCACACATCAGGTGAATGAGAAAACACTGACATCAAGCAGGTAGGAAAGGCTGAGACACAATCTTGCCTGTCCCTGGCACCGTGCCATACAATCAGGAAGGAACTCCCAACCCTCAGCTTCTCTCGGAAAAGCAGAAGGATTGCACCCATATTTAGCACCCCAACTTTAAGACTCCCACTTGAGGGACAGGCCCCAAACACGTAGCTCTGGAAGCCAGTGAGGCTTGCATCCACATGACCCATGAGACTATAGCAAACCAAGAAGCAGTTCTTAATGGGCTGGGAGTAGACACTGTGGTGACCAACCTGGGGCTCAGGCAGACACCTCCAGCTCCTACTCCTTCCCTGAAAGGGGTCCAGCTGCCTAAAACAAAAGCTGCTGCCTGGGGGTCAGGTTTCTAATTTAGCATGCATCTAGAGGCTGACCACATCTCCCTAGAGACAGGGGAAGCCGGCAGACACCTCTCTTGCCATCCCCTGCAGCCTGATCTGTGCTACCAGTACAGAGCGCTGTACAGGGACAGAGAAACGAAAGATGAATTCTGTCTGCAAGCAGTAGAAAATTCTTTCCACTTTGAGCTGGGTGCCATGAGTCAAAATTCCCCATACAGAGGATGAATGAAAGATACAGGTCCATAAAGATATTATGAGCACAGTGAAAAGAAGACTTGTGTGGAAAACAAGGTGTATGCTGTGTGGCTGTGTGCACACATGAGCACGTGGGTGGACTCAGGGGACATGGAGAAGATGGGGAACCACACAGACAAAAAGTATACTAGATGAGCATATATACACATATATAGAAAAACTTGCTGTGATCCAAGTGTTGACGAAAACTGCCAAAACTTTGAGAATAAAATAAAATTGGTTCAAGCTCTCTGTCATATATCCTATAGAAAGTCCATAATCCTCCACAGGGCTTCTGCCCATTACCAGATAATTATATTCACATGGATATATTTGGCTTAAATTCCTACTTCCCTTAATTCTTGACTCCACTCACATCTCTCCCTTCTTGTCTGTCCTTTTTTTAAAAAAAAATAATCTCCATAAATCCAAACATGGAACTAAGCTCCATTTCCTTGATTTAACCCCAGACCTAAAATGAACATACATGTATATATTAGACTCCAGTAAAAGTGTTAGAAAAAGATTTCATGAAAGAAGAATTGCATCAATTAAAAATGGAATGGTATTTTTTCAAAAGATTATTTACAAAGAATCAGATAATTAACAAAGAGCTTTTTAAAAAGTATCGCCACATACCAGGGTCCTGAGATGCAGGACTAAGAGGGAATCAATGGAGATCAGGAGATCAGCTTAGAGGAAAGGTCAAAAAATTTCTCAGGCCCCAAAAAGTAGAAAGAAAATGACAAAGAAATGGAAAACAGGAAGATAATATCAGAAAATAAGATCAATCTGTTAAGTTTAAAAATCTAAATAATAGAATTTCTAAAACATGATAGCAAAAAGGAAGGAATTATCATGTGAACTATATAAATATAATTTCATAGAATTGAAGAACATGATTTCCCTGGTTGAAAGAGCCCACAAAATGTCCAACCCAGGGATTTTTAAAAATGTCCCACACCAAGACACATAACTGTGAAAGTCCAAAACACTAAAGATCTCAAAAATTGAAAGAAGAAGATCAGGGATCATAATGGCATTAGGCTTCTCAAGAGTGAGACTGAAAGCTACAAGACAATGAACAGAACCTTCAAATGCAAAAGGGAAAGTCATGTCCCAACCAGGATTCTATACCCAGAAAAGAAATTGTCAGATATGCAAAGGCACTAAATATTTATTTCACGGATCCTCACTCAGGAAGCCATTTGGGGATACACTCCACCAAATGAGTTTACCAAGAAAGAGGGAAACATGGGGCTTGAGAAACAAGGAATCCAATATGAGAAAGGGAGACAATGAGAATCCCAGGGTGGAGCTGAAGTGGGTCCTCAGAAAACCAGCTCTGCAGGGTCTGGAAAATTCCAGAATGATGGAGGAAGATGGACGACTCGAGGGGAAAAAATGAAGTACAATGGATGGATTCCTAGTGTGTTGGAGAGATTGGTATGGGCTAGTCTCTGGTGTACAGAAAACTAAACAAATTAAAAACATGGTGGTGGGATGAATTGGGAGATTGGGATTGACATATATACACTAAGATGTATAAAATAGATAATTAATAAGAGCCTGTTGTATAAAAATAAATAAAATAAAATTCAAAAATTCAAAAAATAAAAACATGGCATGATTAACACTAGAGACAAAAAGTTATCCAGCAGGAGAAATCCAATCCTAGTATATTCTGTAGCTCAGTCATAGACAGCACTCATGCAGGCATGATAATGCAATCTCCGAATATTGTTTTAACCAAAACAGACATATAACTATGTCTGGAGGATTGGGAAAGTGAGTTTGTGTTGGGGGTGCATAAGAGAGTATTAAATATTCATCTTTGATAGTATGAAATCAAAAGAAATTCTTATAATTAAAAGTTCAAGCAATAGGAATAAGGACCAAATGTCAGAAGAAACAGCCTAAAGAAAAAAGTTGTCATCTCTGAGGGAGAAGACTCAAAGATAGGGAACAGTAACATAGAGGACACTATTTTGCTCTGCTCTTTTTCTAATAGTAAACCTTTTAAACATGCATAGGTGCCACTTTGATAAAATTAAAATTGTATACAAAATTGAATGAAGCAGACAAAAATTTTACATTCCTAACTCAAATGCATCTTACTTAGTCCCTAATTAAGGTGTCCACTCCTTCATTCAGCCATCCCTCAACCACTGGGCTCAGCTTTGAGCCAAAATCTAGTTGTGTCACAGCCTATAAAATTCAGGTAATAAATGTACGCTCTTATGAAGTTGGCAGTAAAGACCTAGAGAAATGCAAAAGGGGCCTTGACTGGTGATTACAAATGTAGTGGTTTGCTTGTTTTATTTAGCAAACCCCTGTGAACGAAAAACACCAGTGTGGATGCAAACAATCAAGCTAATTAAACTCTATATTTCTGAATTTCAATAATAGAAAAAATTGTTCTATGCTTCTTAACCAACTGAGTAAAATTGTACATAGAGGGAAAGTCACACCAAACAACAAAAAAAGGTCAATGCAATTGGAGGGCAAAGGCTGACGTGTGCTTTCCAGATCAATCAATTACTTTACTCAGTACCAAGGATGCTCCATTGTTGCATTAACCATAATTTTTCAAACACAAAATTACAAGCCACTGTCTGAGTGCATATATGAGGATAATATAAAAAAAAAATACTTGAAAAATCTGTGTAAATGATCAATTTCTCTACAGACAATAATGGAAGAACCTCCAGAATATCAAATTAATCAAGTAATTTTGGACAGGAAGTTTATTCCAGATTATTTGTACTCAACATATTGATATTGTAAAACTCGCGCTCATCAGAAAGCTGGAAGTTTTACTGGTGAAAAAAGAACCAAGATAAGGAAATCCAGGATTAAATATTGTGTCAAATTATCTTTCACACATTGAGATAATGAGGAATTTTTATTTATTTATTTATTTAATTTATTTATTTTTGGCTACATTGGGTCTTCACTGCTGCACATGGGCTTTCTCTAGTTGTGGCAAGCAAGGGCTACTCTTCGTTGTGGTGAGCGAGCTTCTCATCGGAGTGGCTTCTCTTGTTGTGGAACACGGGCTCTAGGTATGTGGGCTTCAGTAGTTGCAGCACTTGGGCTCAGTAGCTGTGGCTCACGGGCTCTAGAGCGCAGGCTCAGTAGTTGTGGCGCACGGGTTTAGTTGCTCCGTGGCATGTGGGATCTTCATGGACCAGAGATTGAACCCATGTCCCCTGCATTGGCAGGCAGATGCTTAACTACTGTGCCACCAGGGAAGCCCAAGGAATATTTTTTAAGACAACCATAATTTAGCAACAAGAGAGATGTTTTTGTTTTCATTAGAAATCTAATTTCCAGGACTATATTTTCAATAAGTGAAGAAAGTGTTTGAAATCATAACAAAATTGAACCTGTTTTAAGTTAAAGTGTGCAGATATACAATCATTTCATCTTTTATGTCCATTTGAGCCTGAACTTATCAGACAAACACATACACACACACAGCATTTGGTCCACTTTTTTATGATTTTATTTGTGTTTGTGAAGACAAATGACAAGTAATACCACAGACTTCTTTGACTTATTACAAAATATTTTTGACCACCATCTACTCTGGACCAATGAAAGTGGATTACAGCTTTGTATGATCCTCAGAACTAATTGGTCTTGGGAAGGACAGAAACAGACAGAAATATTGTTGTTGGCTTGGGCAGAAAGAAAGTTCTGTTTTCTGAATTCCTACCAAATTACTGATGCTGTATTTTTCACTTGTAATTGCCCTGGGGGTTTCAAGTAGACACAGTCTCATGGTCACAGAGGAGAAATGTTCTCCTTATTAATTAGAAAAGGCTCTTTCAGCCTACAGACAGAGGTTTTTCCATTAGAACCGGTGGGAATTCATTTCTTTGACCCCTCCCAGTGATCTTCCTAATGGACTGAGCCTCATTAAATAGAACAAGACAAAAGTCATCCCAAACAGAAAGCTAAAATTTTATCAATTAAGAGAAAATGGGGACCATGACTCACAGAAGAACTCCCAAGGGTTTGCTTTCTTTCTTTCTTTTTTTATTGTGGTAAGAACACATGAGATTTATCCTCTTAACAAATGTTTATGTGCACAATACAGTGTTATTAGCTACAGGCAAAATGTTGTATAGCAGATCTCCAGAACTTAACTTGTATAACTGAAGCTTTATACCCACTAAACATCTCCCCATTTCTTCCCCTCCCCAGCCCCTGAAAACACCCGTTCTATTCTCTGCTTGTATACATTTGACTATTTTAGATTCCTCAGAGAAGTGGAATGAGGTAGTATTTGTCTTTCTGTGACTGGTTTATTTTACTTAACAAAATGTCCATAATTTTCATTATTTTGTTGCATATGGCAGGATTTCCTTATTTTTATGGCTGAATAATATTCCATTACATGTATACTCCACATTATCATTATCCACTTACCCATGGAAGGACACTGAGGCTGTTTCCATAGCTTGGCTATTGTGAATAATGCTGCAGTGAACATGGGAGTGCAGATATTTCTTTGAGATCCCGATTTCAATTCCTTTGGATAAATACCCTGAAGTGAGGTTGCAGGATTGGATAGTAGTTCTATTTTAATTTCTTGAGGAACCTCCATACTGTTTTTCATAGTGGCTGCACCATTTTACATTTCTCCCAACAGAGCACAAAGGTTCTGATTTCTCCATGTTCTCACCAACAATCATTATGTTCTGTTTTTTGGATGATAGCCATCCTAACTAGTGTGAGGTGATATCTCATTGTGGGTTTGACTTGCCTTTCCCTGACTATTACTGATTATGAGCATCTTTTCATGTGCCTGTTGGCTATTCGTGTGCCTTCCTTGGAGAATTGTCTATTCAAGTCCTTCACTATTTAGGTCAGTTTTGATGATTGGATTCCAGCTTCCTGCTTAAAATCTTGATTAATTTATTTTTAAGAAGAAAAATGTCACCAGTAAGAAATACACTGTTTATCACAAATGTTTTTTTCAGAAAAAACAGACTTTAAAATAAAGACTTAAAAGAGACAAGGAAGGACACTACATAATGATCAAGGAATCAATCTGAGAAGATATAACAATAAATATTTATGCACCCAAAATAGGAGCACCTCAATACATAAGGCAAATGCTAACAGCCATAAAAGGGGAAATCGATGTAACACAATAATAATGGGGGACATTAACACCACATTTACACCAATGGACAGATCATCCAGAAAGAAAATAAATAAGGAAACACAAGCCTTAAATAACACATTAGATGACATATACTTAATTAATATTTATAGGACATTCCATCTGAAAGCAACAGAATACACTTTCTTCTCAAGTGCACATGGAACACTCTCCAAGATAGATCACATCTTGGGTCACAAATCAAGCCTCATAAAATTTAAGAAAATTGAAATTATATCAAGCACCTTTTCCAACCACAACTCTATGAGATTAGAAATCAATTACAGGGGAAAAAAACTGTAAAAAACACAAACACATGGAGCCTAAACAATTCACTGCTAAATAGCCAAGAGGTCACTGAATAAATCAAAGGGGAAATAAAAAAATACATAGAAACAAATGACAACAAAAACATGACAACCCAAAACTTATGGGACACAGCAAAAGCAGTTCTAAGAGGGGAGTTTATAGCAACTCAATCTCACCTCAAGAAAAAAGAAAAATCTCAAATAAATGATCTAACTTTACCCCTAAAGCAACTAGAGAATGAAGAACAAAAAAACCTGTAGTTAGTAGAAGGAAAGAAATCATAAAGATCAGAGCAGAAATAAATGAAATAGAAATGAAAAAACAATAGCAAAGATCAATGAAACAAAAAGTTGGTTCTTTGAGAAGGTAAACAAAACTGATAAACCTTTAGCTAGACTCATCAAGAAGGGAGAGGATTCAAATCAATAAAATTAGAAATGAAAAAGGAGAAATTACAATCGACACCACAGAAGTACAAAGGATCATAAGAGACTACTACAAGCAATTATATGCCAATAAAATGGACAACCGGGAAGAAATAGACAAATTTGTAGAAAGGCTGAACCTTCCAAGAATGAACCAGGAAGAAATAGAAAATATAAACAGACAAATCACAAGTAATGAAATTGAAACTGTAATTAAAAATCTTCCAACAAACAAAAGTCTAGGACCAGATGGCTTCACAAGTGAATTCTACCAAACATTTAGAAAAGAGCTAACACCTATCCTGCTGAAACTCTTCCAAAAGCTTGCAGAGGGAGAAAAACTCCCAAACTCCTTCTAGGAGGGCAACATCATGCTGATACCAAAACCAAAGATATCACAAAAAAAGAAAATTACAGACCAATATCACTGATGAAGATGATAGATGCAAAAATCTTCAACAAAATAGTAGCAAACAGAATCCAACAACACATTAAAAGCATCATACACCATGACCAAGTGGGATTTATCCCAGGAATGCAAGGATTCTTCAATATATGCAAATCAATCAATGTGATACACCATATTAACAAATTAAAGAATAAAAACCTTATGATCATCTCAATAAGTGCAGAAAAGGCTTTTGACAAAATTCAACACCCATTTATGAAATGAGTTTTATGAAAACTCTCCAGAAAGTGGGCACAAAAGTAACCTACCTCAACATAATAAAGGCCACATATGACAAAACCACAGCAAATATCATTCTCAATGGAGAAAAACTGAAGGCATTTCCTCAAAATCACAAACAGGACAAGGATGTCCATTCTCGCCAATATTATTCAACATATTTTTGGAAGTCCTAGCCATGGCAATCAGAGAAGAAAAAGAAATAAAAAGTAATCCAAATTGGAAGAGGAGAAGTAAAACTGTCACTGTTTGCAGTTGACATGATACTATACATAGAAAATCTTAAAGATGTCACCAGAAGACTACTAGAGCTAATCAGTGAATTTGGTAAAGTTGCAGCTTACAAAATTAATGCACAGAAATCTCTTGCATTCCTATACACTAAGAATGAAAGATCAGAAAGAGAAATTAAGGAAACACTCACATTTACCATTACAACAAAAAGAATAAAATACCTAGGAATAAACCTACCTAAGGAGGCAAAAGACCTTTACTCAGAAAACTATAAAATACTGATGAAAGAAATTAAAGATGACACAAACAGACAGAGAGATATAACATGTTCTTAGATTGGAAGAATCAATATTATGAAAATGACTATACTACTCAAAGCAATCTACAGATTCAATGCAATCCCTATCAAATTACCAAGGGCATTTTTCACAGAATTAGAACAAAAAATTTCACAATTTGTATGGAAACACAAAAGACCCTGAATAGCCAAAGCAGTCTTGAGAAAGAAAAATGCAGCTCTAGGAATCAGACTCCTCAACTTCAGACTATACTACAAAGCTACAGTAATCAAGACGATATGGTACTGGCACAAAAACAGAAATATAGATCAATGGTACAGGACAGAAAGCCCAGAGATAAACCCACACACCTATGGTCACCTAATTTATGACAAAGGAGGCAAGAATATACAATGGAGAAAAGAAAGCCTCTTCAATAAGTGGTGCTGAGAAAACTGGACAGCTACATGTAAAAGAATGAAATTAGAACACTCCCTAACACCATACACAAAAATAAACTCAAAATGGATTAAAGACCTAAATATACGACACGATAAAACTCTTAGAGGAAAACACAGGGAAAACACTCTTTGACATAAATCACAGAAAGATCTTTTTTGACCCACCTTCTAGAGTAATGGAAATAAAAACAAAAATAAACAAATGGGACCTAATGAAACGTAAAAGCTTTTGCACAACAAAGGAAACCATAAACGAGATGAAAAGACAACCCTCAGAATGGGAGAGAATATTTGCAAATGGAGCAACTGACAGAGGATTAATTGCCAAAATATACAAACAGCTCATGCAGCTCAATATCAAAAAAACAACAACCCAATCCACAAATGGGCAGAAGACCTAAATAGACATTTCTCCAAAGAAGACATACAGATGGTCAAGAGGCACATGAAAAGATGCTCAGCATCACCAATTATTAGAGAAATGCAAATCAAAACTACAATGAGGTATCACCTCACACCAGTCAGAATGGCCATCATCAAAAAATCTACAAATGATAAATGCTGGAGAGGGTGTGGAGAAAAGGGAACCCTCTTGCACTGTTGGTAGGAATGTAAGTTGATACAGACACCATGGAGAACAGTATGGAGGTTCCTTAAAAAACTAAAAATAGAATTACCATATGACCCAGCAATCCCACTACTGGGCATATACCCAGAGAAAACCATAATTCAAAAAGACACATGCACCCCAATGTTCATTTCAGCACTGTTACAGTAGCCAGGACATTGAAGCATCCAAAATGTCCATCAACAGATGAATGGATTAAGAAGTTGTGGTACATATGTACAATGGAATAGTATTCAGCCATAAAAAGGAACGTAATTGGGTCATTTGTAGAGATGTGGATGGACCTAGGGTCTGTCATACAGAGTGAAGTAAGTCAAAAAGAGGAAAACAAATATCATCTATTAATGCATATGTGTGGAATCTAGAAAATTGGTATGGATGAACCTATTTCCAGGGCAGGAATAGAGACAAAGATGTAGATAACAGACATGTGGACACAGGAGGGGAAGAGGAGGGTGGGATGAATTGGGAGATTAGGATTGACATATATACACTACCATGTGAAAAATAGATAGCTAGTGGGAACTGCCACATAGCACAGGGAGCTCAGCTCGGTGCTCTTTGACAATGTAGATGGGTGGGATGGGGTGGGGGAGGGTGGGAGGGAGGTCCAAGCAGAAGGGAATATTTGTATAAGTATAGCTGATTCACTTCATTGCACAGCAGAAACTAACAATATTGTAAAGCAATTATACTCCAATAAAAAAAAATTCATGGAAATGCATATTGTGTTGATTAGGTAAGAATAACCAAAATATATCAGAGAGCAAAGTTTTAAACCAAAGAGACAGGAATTGTTGCCTCGTCCAGCTTCATATCTGCCAGGAATTCATGTAGCCTCTGACTTCATGAGCAATCTACAGATGTTACCAACAATTCATACTTTCCATTAAATAGCAAAGTGTAAAAAATTTCAGGCACTACCAAAAGCTCAAAGAGGGTCAACGTCTCCCTGTTTCTCAGTGAGTGAACCTGAGTAATGTTCTCTGCTGATCCTGCTCTGTTCCCAGTGACTAAACCCATTCAATAAACACATTCTCTTGTTACAGTCTATCAACTCCATGAGTGTCTGAGTTTATGTGCCTGCACCACAGATGAAAAGTTGAAAATCTGAGCTTGCCTGAATGGGAGCATTGTTCAGGATCAGCCTCTTTCTTCAAGGTTGTGCCGTTTGGTGAGAAGAAAAATTATTAGCCTTCGGCCTTTTACTTCTCTGCCCACCAGACATCATCACTCGCAGAGAAATTCAATACCTCCTTCAAACCATCAGCCAAAATCCAAGAGCACACACAGTGTCTCCCCATTTGGAGGACAGAGAAATGAAAGGTGTGTGCATGACTGTGCCAGTTCAGGTCCTTTAAGTAGCAGACACCAAGATATAATTCTACATGCAAAAATTATTAGAAGAGCCTGTGAAGGATGAAGGGGAGAAAGTAGTAGGCATGGAGAGCCTTCAGCTTTTGATGCAGGCCTGATATCAGAGGAAGGAGAGAGAGAAGGCAGGATTAGGCAGAAGTCTCAGAAGGCACAGTACTGAGAAAGCCTTGCCTGGGGTGGTGCAGAGTGCCTGAACTGACATTGGCTGATGGAAAAATCCTGCACTGAGCAGGGACAGCCCAGGTCCAGGGCTCCCATGGTGTTGAGTCACTGGCCAGGGGCAGCCCAAGGGGAGTGAGGCTGGCAGGACCCATGTCCACAAGCACAGCAGCTGGATGCTGTCCATAGGCCTTGTTCCCAAGGCCAGGTTCTCTTGAGGGGAGATATGAGTGGGGCCTCATAACGGCCCTTCTCACTTCTCTCTCCTTAATTCAGAGCCTCAACTGTAAGGGACATCTGTTGTTTTTGTAGCTAGCATTCATTTCCCCACCTTCTGGTCACAACAACTAGATTTGGGGGTGGGAGGGGGGTAGAGAGAGGAATCACAAGCACGTTCTAGTCTATTTGGATTGGGTTAAATTGACTCTTTGCTCCCCCATCTTCCCTGCCATTGTGGTCATTTGACCCTAAACAATCAGAACGTAGTCTAGCCCCACCACAAGTGATTGATGAAGAGATGGACACAACACCCAGAACCATTGAAATCATCCAGGGCTTTTGCTGGCGATGTTGAAAGCAGAGACTGCATCTATCTGCTGGGGTTGCTAAAGGAATAAGAATGAGCCAGAAGCTGCCAGTCTTGATCTTGATATCACAAGACAGAGCCTGCCTGAGAATGAAGCCAGCAGAGAGAAAAGCAAAAGCAGGGAATGGGGGAAACAAGATTAAGATATTATGATTGGAGAGCCTGGTTCTTTCCAGGGAGATGTCCACATGGTACTGGGAGTGTCTGATGAGGAGGATGTGCTGCGTGACCCTGGCTAAGTAGTGGTCCAGACTGAACGCCAGTTCTTCTTCTCCAGATTGCAGGTTCTTCTACGACAGGTTGAGCAGGGCTAGTGGTGCTCACCGGTCCCGGGTGGGGTCCTCGATGCCAGGCCCAAGGTGGGGCTCTTCCCCCACCTGGCCCCCAACCCTGCAGGAGACTGGGCCATATGCAGCTCCAAGTTCCCTGGGACCACAGCCCAGGAGAGCGAGGTGGTCAAGCCCTGGGCAGCTGACAAGACGTTGAGAGAACAATAGCAACAATACAACATGAAAACAAGAATCTGCTTCCTGAATGGATTGGAAAATCAGGGACTAGTAGAAGGATAGCAGACCACACAAAAACACTCCTCCATTCTTTGTTGCCGTGTGGCTGACAGGATCTTCGTGCTCCAGCCAGGCGTCAGGTCTGAGCGTCTGAGGAGGGAGAACCGAGTTCAGGACATTGGACCACCAGAGACCTCGTGGCCCCACTAAATATCAATCGTCAAGAGCTCTCAGAGATCTCCATTTCAACACTAAGACCCAGCTCCACTCAATGACCAGCCAGCTCCAGTGCTGGACACCCCATGCCAAACAACTAGCAAGACAAGAACACAACCACACCCATTAGCAGAGATGCTGCCTAAAATCATAATATGGTCACAGACATCCCAAAATACACCACTGGATGCAGTCCTGCCCACCAGAAAGACAAGATCCAGGCTCATCCACCAGAACCCAGGCACCAGTCCCCTCCACCAGGAAGCCTACACAACCCACTGAACCAACCTTACCCACTGGGGACAGACACCAAAAACAATGGGAACTACGAACTTGCAGCCTGCAAAAAGGAGACACCAAACACAGTAAGTTAAGTTTAATGAGAAGACAGAGAAATATGCAGCAGATGAAGGAGCAAAGTAAAAACCCACCAGAACAAACAAATGAAGAGGAAATAGGCAGTCTACCTGAAAAAGAATTCAGAGTAATGATAGTAAATATGATCCAAAATCTTGGAAATAGAATGGAGAAAACACAAGAAACGTTTAACAAAGACCTAGAAGAACTAAGAGCAAACAAACAATGAAGAACAACACAATAAATGAAATTAAAAATTCTCTGGAAGGAATCAATAGCAGAATAACTGAGGCAGAAGAACAGATAAGTGACCTGGAAGATAAAATAGTGGAAATAACTACTGCAGAGCAGAACAAAGAAAAAAGAGTGAAAAGAATTGAGGACAGGCTGAGAGACCTCTGGGACAACATTAAACATACCAACATTCGAATTATAGGGGTCCCAGAAGAAAAAGAGAAAAAGAAAGGGACTGAGAAAATATTTGAAGAGATTATAGTTGAAAACTTCCGTAATATGGGAAAGGAAATAGTCAGTCAAATCCAGGAAGCACAAAGAGTCCCATACAGGTTAAATCCAAGGAGAAACACGTCAAGACACATATAAATCAAACTATCAAAAATTAAATACAAAGAAAAAATATTAAAAGCAGCAAGGGAAAAACAGCAAATAACATACAAGGGAATCCCCATAAGGTTAACAGCGGATCTTTCAGCAGAAACTCTGCAAGCCAGAAGGGAGTGGCAGGACATATTTAAAGTGATGAAAGGGAAAAATCTACAACCAAGATTACACTACCCAGCAAGGATCTCATTCAGATTCGACGGAGAAATTAAAACCTTTACACACAAGCAAAAGATAAGAGAATTCAACACCACCACACCAGCTTTACAACAAATGCTAAAGGAACTTCTCTAGACAGGAAAAAAAGAGAAAGAAAACACCTACAATAACAAACCCAAAACAATTAAGAAAATGGTAATAGAAACATACATATCGATAATTACCTTAAATGTAAATGGATTAAATGCTCCAACCAAAAGATATAGACTGACGGAATGGATACAAAAACAAGACCTGTATATATGCTGTCTACAAGAGACCCACTTCAGACCTACAGACACGTACAGACTGAAAGTGGGGGGATAGAAAAAGATATTCCATGCAAATGGAAATCAAAAGAAAGCTGGAGTAGCAATTCTCATATCAGACAAAATAGACTTTAAAGACTATTACAAGAGACAAAGAAGGACACTACAAATTGATCAATGGATCATTCTAAGAAGAAGATATAACAATTGTAAATATTTATGCATCCAACATAGGAGCACTTCAATACAAAAGGCAAATGCTAACAACCATAAAAGGGGAAATCGACAGTAAGACAATCATAGTACAGGACTTTAACATCCCACTTTCACCAATGGACAGATCATCCAAAATGAAAATAAATAAGGAAACACAAGCTTTAAATGACACATTAAACAAGATAGACTTCATTGATATTTATAGGACATTCCATCCAAAAACAAGAAAATACACATTTTTCTCAAGTGCTCATGGAACATTCTCCAGGATAGATCATATCTTCGGTCACAAATCAAGCCTTGGTAAATTTAAGAAAATTGAAATCATATCAAGTACCTTTTCCAACCACAACACTAGGTGACTAGATATAAGTTACAGGAAAAAAACTGTAAAAAATACAAACACATGGAGGCTGAAAAATACACTACTAAATAACCAAGAGATCACTGAAGAAATGAAAGAAGAAATCAAAAAAATACCTAGAAACCAATGACAATGAAAACACGATGACCCAAAACTTTTGGGCTGCAGAAAAGCAGTTCTAAGAAGGAAGTTTATAGCAATACAATACTACCTCAAGAAACAAGAAACATCTCAAATAAACAACCTAACCTTACACCTAAAGCAAGTAGAGAAAGAAGAATGAAAAAAAAAACCCAAATTTAGCAGAAGGAAAGAAATCATAAAGATCAGATCAGAAATAAAGGAAAAAGAAATGAAGGAAATGATAGCAAAGATAAATAAAACTAAAAGCTGGTTCTTTGAGAAGATAAACCAAATTGATAAACCATTAGCCAGACACATCAAGAAAAATGGAGAAGATACAAATCAACAGAATTAGAAATGAAAAAGGAGAAGTAACAACTGACACTGAAGAAATACAAAGAATCATGTGGGATTACTGCATGCAACTATATGCCAATAAAATGGACAACCTGGAAGAAATGGACAAATTCTTAGAAAATCACACCCTTCTGAGACTGAACCAGGAAGAAATAGAAAATATAAACAGACCAATCACAAGCACTGAAATGGAGACTGTGATTACAAATCTTCCAACAAACAAAAGCCCAGTACCAGATGGCTTCACAGGCAATTTCTATCAAACATTTAGAGAAGAGCTAACACCTATCCTTCGCAAACTCTTCCAAAATATAGCAGAGAGAGGAATACTCCCCAACTCATTCTACGAGGCCACCATCACCCTGATACCAAAACCAAAGACGTCATATAAAAAGAAAACTACAGGCCAATATCACTGATGAACATTGATGCAAAAATCCTCAACAAAATACGAGCAAACAGAATCCAACAGCACATTAAAAGGATCATACACCATGATCAAGTAGGGTTTATCCCAGGAATGCAAGGATTCTTCAGTATACACAAATCAAGCAATGTGACACACCATATTAACAAAGTGAAGGATAAAAACCATATGATCATCTCAATAGATGCAGAAAAAGCTTTCGACAAAATTCAACACCCATTTATGTAAAAAACCCTCCAGAAAGTAGGCATAGAGGGAACTTACCTCAACATAATAAAGGCCATATATAAAAAACCCACAGCCAACATTATTCTCAATGGTGAAAAACTGAGAGCATTTCCACTAAGATCAGGAAAAAGACAAGGTTGCCCACTCTCACCACTTTTATTCAACATAGTTTTGGAAGTTTTAGCTGTGGCAATCAGAGAAGAAAAAGAAATAAAAGGAATACAAATTGGAGAAGAAGAAGTAAAACTGTCACTGTTTGCAGATGACATGATACTATACATAGAGAATCCTAAAGATGCTACCAGAAAACTACTAGAGCTAATCAATGAATTTGGTAAAGCAACAGGATACAAAATTAATGCACAGAAATCGCTTGCATTCCTATACACTAATGATGAAAAATCTGAAAGAGAAATTAAGGAAACACTCCCATTTACCACTGCAACAAAAAGAATAAAATACTTAGGAATAAACCTACCTAAGGAGACAAAGACCTGTATGCAGAAAACTTTAAAACACTGGTGAAAGAAATTAAAGATGATACAAACAGATGGAGAGATATACCATGTTCTTGGATTGGAAGAATCAACATTGTGAAAATGACTATACTACCTAAAGCAATCTACAGATTCAATGCAATCCCTATAAAACTACCAATGGCATTTTTCACAGAACTAGAACAAAACATTTCACAATTCGTATGGAAACACAAAAGACCCCAAATAGCCAAAGCAATCTTGAGAACGAAAACGGAGCTGGAGGAATCAGGCTCCCTGATTTCAGACTATACTACAAAGCTACAGTAATCAAGACAGTATTGTACTGGCACAAAAACAGAAACATAGATGAATGGAACAGGACAGAAAGCCCAGAGATAAACCCACGCACATACGGTCAGCTTATTTTTGAAAAAGGAGGCAAGAATATACAATGGAGAGGAAACAGCCTCTTCAATAAGTGGTGCTGGGAAAACTGGACAGCTACATGTAAATAATGAAATTAGAACACTTCCTAACACCATACACAAAAATAAACTCAAATTGGATTAAAGACCTAAATGTAAGGCCAGACACTGTAAAACTCTTAGAAGAAAACATAGGCAGAACACTCTATGACATAAGTCACAGCAAGATCCTTTTTGACGCAGCTCCTAGAGAAATGGAAATAAAAACAAAAATTAAAAAATGGAATCTAATAAAACTTAATAGCTTTTGCACAGCAAAGGAAACCATAAACAAGACGAAAAGACAACCCTCAGAATGAGAGAAAATATTTGCAAACGAAGCAACTGACAAAGGATTAATCTCCAAAATATACAAGTAGCTCATGTAGCTCAATATCAAAACAAAAAACAAAAAACCCAGTTCAAAAATGGGCAGAAGACCTAAATAGACACTTCTCCAAAGAAGATATACAGATTGCCAACAAACACATAAAAGGATGTTCAACATCACTAATCATTAGAGAAATGCAAATCAAAGCTACAATGAGGTATTACCTCACACTGGTCAGGATGGCCATCATCAAAAATCTACAAACATTAAATGCTGGAGAGGGTTTGGAGAAAAGGGAAACCTCTTGCACTGTTGGTAGGAAGGTTAATTGATACAGCCACTAAGGAGAACAGTATGGAGGTTCCTTAAAAAACTAAAAATAGAACTACGCTACCACACAGCAATCCCACTACTGGGCATATACCTGGAGAAAACCATAATTCAAAAAGAGTCATGTACCACAATGTTCATTGCAGCACTATTTACAATAGCCAGGACATGGAAGCAACCTAAATTTCCATCAACAGATGAATGGATAAAGAAGATGTGGCACATATATACAATGGAGTATTACTCAGCCATAAAAGGAAATGAAATTGAGTTATTTGTAGTGAGGTGGGTGGACCTAGAGTCTGTCATACAGAGTGAAGTTAGTCAGAAAGAGAAAAACAAATACCATATGCTAACACATATATATGGAATCTAAAAAAAAAAAAATGGTTCTGATGAACCTAGGGGCAGGACAGGAATAAAGACGCAGACATAGAGAATGGACTTGAGGACACGGGGAGGGGGAAGGGTAAGCTGGGATGAAGTGGGAGAGTGGCATGGACATATATACACTACCAAATGTAAAGTAGATAGCTAGTGGGAAGCAGCCACATAGCACTGGGAGATTAGCTCGGTGCTTTGTGACCAACTAGAGGGGTGGAATAGGGAGGGTGGGAGGGAGACTTAAGGGAGGGGGGATATAGGGATATATGTATATGTATAGCTGACTCACTTTATTATACAGCAGAAACTAACACAACGTTGTAAAGCAGTTATACTCCAATAAAGATGTTAAAAAAAAAGATACTATGATTGAACCCCTTGGTCCATCCATGCTTGAAGTCAGGATTTACCCCTGAATTCTTCAATTAATGAGCCAGTGTCTTCCCCTTTCTGTTTAGGTTATATTTTCTGTCACTTGTCACCTTGAGTTTTGGTTGATATATCCACTCTTCACCAATAGCTTTGGTGGACGACAGCCAATATTCGGATCCTTTTGTAGCAGATTGAGAATATGATTTCGGCACCATAAAAACATTTTTACTAGATTAAATTTGTATCACCTATGAAACTGAAGATAAAGGAATTTTACTTAGAGTTATTAATGATATTATCCAAATCAGTTACAAGCCAGGTAGCATACCAATTAATGTAACTGCGAATTTAATGTAAAAAAAATCATTAGCTAGGTATAAAGAACTGTTAACTAAGTAGCTAAAAAGGCTAAAAGAGACCACTAAAGTTTCATGTAGGTACAAACTGAAGGAAGCAGCTAGAACCACGAAGGCCAAGGGAAAAATTGGACTTATTAGGACTTGGAAGCTTGGAGGACGAGCCATGCAGATCTGAAACTCAGACCTCAGAGGAGGGTGTCTCTGGGCTCAGAGAAGGGGTCCCATTTGCCTGGGATGCAGACATCTGAGGAGGGGTCTGGCTGGTGCCGTGTCTCTGCAAAGGGTGAAATAAGACACATTATCAAGTGTTGAAAGAAGACCACAAACTGGATCCCACTCTTTCTACAGGAAGTAGCTGTCACTGCCAGGGTAAAGGTATTTGGTGGGTTAAAGGTCACAGGAAGGAAACCAACAGGAAACAACCAGTCTTGACTTCCTCCTCCTGTCTCCAGTCTTTACCCCAATGGGCAAAGCTATCAACGGTCAGCTGGCAGAGGACTCACAGGATTTCCAGGACTGCAGCCCAGTTTTTGCTGAGACTTCAGTGATCTAGACCACATTACTGAGAGAGTTTTGTCCACTTTCATTTCAATCACAGTAG